>NC_034015.1:5203712-5247286 GCF_000346465.2 Prunus persica
TTATACTTATCACGACGGTAGTTATACCGACGTGGTTATTTATTTAAAACGACGAAATGAATAAACAACCGACGTCTTATGCTATAATTAAAGATAACAGAGTAGTGATTCCTATTTAGACCGTTAACGACGTTTTTAAAAAATTTTCGACGTGGTAATATCATTCACACGACGCGAAAATGAACCACCGACGTCTTATGCTGTAATTACAGAAAACATAGTAGTGATTCCTATTTAGACCTTTAACGACGTTTTTAAAAACTTTTCGACGTGGTAATATCATTCACACGACGAAAAATATAACATACGACGTAATAAGAATAATTCACAGTTTAATAAAAATTTAAAACAGAGTGATAGTAGGCTTACAATTAATTTTGCTTTCTCTGCCACCTTTGGATCAGGGATGTTACCATGTTTGTCCTGTCTAGCTCTCTTCCATAAGGTAGATCGATCAATTTCTACCCCAGGCATGGTTTCCTCCAATTGATCCTCCAATCCAGCATATCCTTTTCGAGACAATCGATGATTGTACTCGAGTTTCTCCCTAATCTGTGCATGTTGAGAATGCACAGACTCAAAATCTTTGGATAGCCTTGAAGCTACAAAGGCATCCCATTGTGCTTTCTCTATGAATTTATATGTTTCAGGGGGTTGGCTTAATTTCTCCCTGTCATTGGTGTATGGAAGGATATAATGCCTCGTTAGTGTAGACTTGAAATCCTTCCATTTCTTGGAAGCAGAAGCTAAAACAGAGGTCTTGCCCCCTTGGCCTACGACAAAAGCCATGTCAACTGCTTCCCAAATCTGCTCCTTTATATCCTTGGGGATTTGGGACCATTTCTTGTCCACAAGTGGGATCCTGGAGCGTGCCAACACACCAATATACGACTGCATCTCAATATGTGCTTGGCCAACACCTTTCCCCCTTTTATTGTACTCAACAATTGGCCTCAGTTTCTGAAGCTTTCTCTTCACAACACGAGGCATTGTGCTCATACCTCGACCAGTCTTTGAATCATCTGAGATTGTTGTCTGGCTGGTTTGTTCTGTCTCAGCAGATGATGAAGCAAACTTCATCTTCTTCGAAGACTTCATCTCCTTCGAAGACTTATCTTGAGGAGCTACCATTCCAAGCTTCTTGGAGCCAGAATCCTTAGTTTGTTGTTGAGAAACCATTTTAACAGACAAAACTGCAAGTGAAAATATTTCAGGAAAACATTAAGAACACAAACGACGGTATTAAAAAAATACGACGTATGATATGATTTTAGACGACGCAATGAAATAATCTCAGACGTAATAAATGTTTAAAACCATTATTTATATAACGTCGTGGTATATATGTTCACACGACGTCAATAGTAATACACCGTCGTGGTAAACTATTATTTATATTTTATCGTCTATATTAGATACCAACCCTAGTTTCTTTTTCTTTATATTTTATCAAATAAGGGAAAAACAAAAACCATTGTTCAGCGAAATCAAACCTGCAATTAAACAAGCATATAAAAAAAGACTATTATTTTAAAAACAACTTTGTCAATTTTCAGACGACGCTAGAACAACTGACGAACCGTCGTGGTCTACCGTCGTCTTATTTAGTTGATGTAGTTGTCTT
Organism: Prunus persica; assembly: GCF_000346465.2. Lineage (NCBI taxonomy): Eukaryota > Viridiplantae > Streptophyta > Magnoliopsida > Rosales > Rosaceae > Prunus > Prunus persica. The sequence continues at coordinate 5,205,337 of NC_034015.1, forward strand.
CAAAGTTGGAAACTTTCTCTCTTTGTCTGTATATTTTATCAAACTTGGAAAGAAGTAAAATGATTTTGGCCAGAAAAAAGGTAAAAAGATTTTTCAAACAAAAAACGTATGAGCATGCAAAACAGTAACCAAAATAGTGAAAATGAAAGCTTACCTTTTGCGTGCAATGAAAGCAAGAGGAAGATGATCGATGTTTAAGTTCAGAGACGACGAAGAAGACGAGAGGAAGACGATGAGAAACTCTGACAATGCTCTGACAAGGAAAAAAGACGAAAAGGTTTCTCTGGGAGATTGAAATTTTTAATCGGGTTTGGAAACAGTGCATGTGTAAGTCGAAAAGTTGCTTACATATAAAACCATTTCAAAAAAATAATACGGCGGTTACATTTAACTACGTCGTTTTTAACTAAAACGACGCAATATTTTTCATTCGACGTGGAATCATTTCATTTAACGTCGTTAGGTTTAATATAACCGACGTGGATTTTAATTTTTAAATTATGAATAGAATTTTTTTTCCCGTGACCTTTCAGTTTATTTTTCAATTACAGTGCGTTATAAATAGAGTTTTTTTTCCGGAGGAAATTTAAAACGAAGGAAATTAATATTCTGCAATATGTAAAGTTTCTTTTTTGGATGACAGATTTAAATAAAATAAGAATATAAAAACAACAAATGTGTAAGTCAAGTAGACGAAAAGTTGCTTACATATAAAACCATTTCAAAAAAATAATATGGCGGTTACATATAACTACGACGTATAAATTACAAAATACGACGGTACATTTAACTTCGGACGTGGTAAATAAATACGACAGTAGTTTGTAGGTACCGTCGTAGTAAACTCAAAAATTAAAGTACATAAGTAATAACTCGCGTCATGGTATATTATTTAACACGTCGTTTTTATTAATTTACCGACGTGGATTTCTGTAATATACGTCGATCATACCGACGTTGATTTTACAATTTAAACGGCGGTTTGTTTGTAAGGACCGCCGTTGGTTTTAAAAATTTATTCTATAAATTTGTCGCTTTCATTCATTTTCGGTTTACATTTAAGGTTCCAAGTTCTTCCTCTCTCAGTCTCTCATGTCTCAAAGATAATAATTTGGATGTTTTCTCAAAGAGAAATTGAGCTTACTCGCATCAAATATATGTCCACAAGAAGAAGCTTGTCAACTAGCCTTCTCACTTCCTTGATCAAGCCTGATAGGACACTTAGTGCTTCTGAATACTCCTTGCTTTCCATCAAAAGAGATGCAAGCCTGGCCTCCACTCGCTGTCGAAGGAAAGTTCGCTTCTCAGGGAAATCTGAAGATCAGATGTGCCTGATCCTCTGCTTGATTTTCTTGCCTAAGAAGATCCGTCGGATTTATTGTGATAGCCTCTTCCTTTATCCGTAGAGCTTCAGAAGAAGAAGATGGGTTTCAAGAATGCGATAAAGAATAGAAATGGCTTCAGATGGCCTCTAAAGCATGAGCAATTGAATCAGTAGTTTCTGGGAGATATGATGAAGACATTGTCAATGCTTTGAACTACACAAGTCCTGCAGAAAGATATGTTAAAGAAACTGAAACAACGGCGGTTTTCTGTTCTACCGTCGTCTTTTCTCGTCGTCTATATTAAGTTACGATGGCGGTAGATTTATAATTACCGACGTAGATTATTTTGTTAAACGTCGTTAAGTGTACTACAACCGACGTGGATTTTAATTTTAAATTATAAATGGAGTTTTTTTTCCCGTATTCTTTCAGTTTTAGTTTTCAATTCCAAAGCGTGATAAATAGATTTTTCTTTCCCGAGGAAATTTAAAATGAGGGAAATTAATGTTCTAGAATTTGTAAACTAACACGACGCAATATTTGCAAATCTGTGTCATCTGTTAAGATTATGATGTGGAACAGAGTTCCATCTGGTAAGATTTCGTAACCCTTGGGATCTCAGACAAAACTGATTATGTCGGCGGTGTTCTATATAAACCGTCGTGGTTATTTCAATTCTTGTCATTAAGTAGATCTACCGACGTAGGATAAGAAAATCAAAGAAAAAAATTGTTAACAAAAATTCTTATTAAGACGACCGTTAAAATTAAAGGTACGACGTATAAAATGAATAAATACGACGATAAATTTTATTGTACGATTTAAAGATAACGTAGTAGAACTATACGAGAATGACGTCGATATATTTATATTTTCCGTCGTTGTAAATTAATTTAATACGGCGATATTTTGTATTTTAAAGCCGTGGATTTGTTTGTAATTATACGGCGTCTTATACGAAAACCTCGTCGTGTTATTTTATGAGTAAAAACGGCAGTTTTTATTGAAATCGTCGTCTTTACTTTCTACGTCGGTCGATTCATAACTTCTGCCGTTCTTTGTTGGCATTGATTTTACACTGAGGAAATCTGTTTCAAATAGACGTCGGTTGTTTAATTATGTACGTCGTTGTTTTTGAACAGCCATTTGAAACTCCATTTTTTAGTTGTCTAAGGTTGTATTACACGACGGTGTTTTTAGAACCGTCGTCTTTTTATAAACCACGACGGTTTTCACTTAGACCGTCGTTGTTTTCTGGTCGTCTTTTTCACTTTTTGTAGTAGTGTCAGGCCTTGAGCACAACATAGAATACATGAAACTCCCAATTTCTGATGCATAAGGGATTATACTCATGCGTTGTAATTCTTCAGGAGTTTTAGGGCACATGTCCTTACAAAGGTGAATTCCATGTCTTACAAGAAGAAAACCTTTTCTTGGAATCTTCATATTGAATCTTCCTAGGACCTTATCTATATATAAAAGGATTGGGACAATCCAATCAGTTTTCTAGATCTATCACGGCAAATCTTGATTCCAAGTATATAGGATGCTTCTCCCAAATCTTTCATAAAGAAGGTTTTAGACAGCCACATTTTCACAAAGGAGAGAATTCCAATGTCATTTCCAAATAGTTGTATGTCATTCACATACAAGACTAGGAATACGATTGCACTCCCACTAACCTTTTTGTAAGCACATGTTTCATCACCATTATGTGAGAAATCAAACGATTTGATTGCTTCGTCAAAACGAAGGTTCCAGCTCCTAGAAGCTTGCTTTAGTCCATTTTTTCTAGATTGCATACTTTATGAGACTTAGTTTTAGACACAAACCCTTCAAGTTGATCCATATGTAGTTCTTCTTGAAGGTAACCATTCAGAAAAGCCTTTTTGATGTCCATTTGCCAAATCTCATTGTCGTAATGTGCTGCTATTGCAAGCAAAATTCGAATTGAATTTATCATGGCCACAGGTGAGAAGGTTTTTTCATAGTCTATCCCTTCTCTCTGCTTGTAGCCCTTAACTACTAATCTAGCTTTGTAGGTTTTCACTTTACCGTCCGAGCCTATCTTCCCTTTGAAGATCCATTTATTTCTAATAAGTACAATGACTTGTGGTGGATCGACTATAGTCCAGACTTGGTTGGCATACATAGAATCCATTTCAGATTTCATGGTTTCCTGCCTTTTCTTTGAGTCAATGTCAGACATAGTCTCAGTGTAGTTAAAGGGATCATCTTTTTCTTCATTGTCACCAAGGAGATGTAACTCACCAACGATGTCATGAAGCAACCCATACGTTTGGGGTGGTTGGATCACCCTACTAGATTACGTGAAGCTTATGTTACTTGAGGTTCAAGAATTGAATTGTCAGATTGTTGAGTGGTGATTTGTGGCTCATTAAACATTTCTTTAACTTCTACCTCTATTCCGCTTGAACTATCTAGAGAAAATTCCCTATTAAGAAATTTGGCAGACCTGGTGACAAACACCTTTTGTTCGTCATGTTGATAGAAGTAGTATCCAAGGGCTCCTTAGGATACCCCACAAATCTACACTTAACAAACCTAGCTTCAAGCTTATCTTGAAAGAACCCGACCCAAATTCCACTTTGGAATCTGTGTTGAACCTTGTGCCTATCCAACACCTGACAGGTGTCTGATAGAAATGACCAAACCCGTCTTGCCCTAATCCAAAAACTTTTTTAGAGTTTGACTTCTACCAGAAAACTAGCAAAGTCTCCTCTGAAAAAGGCTCAAAACCCATAAATGTACCTGCACAGCAAACTCAATTAATTCCTTAGCGTTCAGCAAGCACAAGGTATAAGCCGCACTCCAATTAGCAAAAGTTTCAATGGGCTTCAGCCCACCAACATACGAAAGTCAGCAAAATAATCTTGTCATAACTGAACATAACGAACAAATCATAAACTTAAGGTTGCGCCTAGGTTAGCCTAGGTTGCCTACGTACCATTACTGAGGGATCAAGCCACACGTAGTTTTTTCTACCATGAATCAATAGTACATAACTAATCGAAGTCAAACCAATGATGAAATCCTATAATCATTCTTTACCTTGATTTCAACAAGCTATATAACTGAATATCATGCATGAAATTATGTACTTAACTGTTCAATTAGTATATCATTGTATACTCAAATACTTACATAACCAAACGTTTTTCCTGAAAGTCATATCTGCAATAATTCACATAGTACATATATCTTGCACTAAGGGATATATGGGAACACTATCAAATCCGAAGGCAACAGGAGAAAGGAAAACTAGCTAACCACCTACGTAGACAAGTCGGCAGGTGGCTAGGGATCCTGGCCAACCCTGTGCAGATAAGGAGTAGGGGGCAAAGAATATTCTATTAATCGTACCACAGGTCCTACACTATTCTCCACATAGATGTACCTCAAACATAATTCGTTAATTCCAAGTACCACACATGTGGCCACATGTGTGATACCTCCTCACAGAACTCGGGGGGCACGAGGTCAGCCCGAAACGCATTCCTCGTAGAACTCAGGAGACCCATGGTTGGCCTGAGACGCATTCCTCACAGAACTCAGGGAAATATACTCAACCTGATAATATAAATCCTCGCACCACACGGTTCGGGCGTCCCCAATACTCGTGGGCAATGTCATACTCGTGTAGACAAATCCATCAATTCCCCTTGTAGGACTCGGAGAGATATACTAAACCTAAGAACTCAAATAATCCATCAATTCCCCTCGCAGGACTCAAGGAGATATACTCAACCTGAGAACGCAAAATAATCCGAAGGCATTCCGAAAGCAATTATATGTTCGAAGATATCAATATTTCCGAAGGCATCTAGGATGTCCGAAGACATCAATATTTTCGAAGGCGTCTAGGATGTCCGAAGGCAGTCAGGATGTCCGTAGACATCAATTTTTCCTAAGGCAACCAGGATGTTTAAAGACATTAATATCTCCAAAGGCAACCATATTTCCGAAGGCAACACAATCCAATTATTAATCTATTTAACACATATATTAAAATAAATATAGATATATCATGTTTTGAAAAATAAAAGCTATAGAACAATAATTCATAACAGTTAATAAAACTCTCAAAGAAAAATACCAATTTAAAACAAATAACAAAAACACAACACCTCATAACCAAAAGGATCTCGATTGGGCCAACAAGGCCCACCAACTAGGTCAATTAGGCCTGTGGGGCCTAGACCTCTGATTTCCGATCCGAAAGTTCAGATAGGTCCAACAAAGTCTAAGTCTACTAAACAAGTCCCGAAAGTTTGATCTCAATCGAGCGGCTGGATCTAAACCAATTGCACGATTGGACGGCGATCATTTTGCCTAAACTTAGAATCATTGACTCGGAGTATTTGTGATGGGACCGATTGAACGGTCTGAACCTATCGAACCCGAATATCTCATGATAGGTGCAATATCTGTTCGACCGTCTAACGATAACCAAATCCAAATCCAAGCATACCATCATGCTCAAGACAACAAGGAAAACAATTTAGAACTCAATGGGCCACCACACAGTGACCCACGCCACCACCCACCACGGGCAGTGCGTGGGCGTCTTGAGAAATTTTTAGCTACAGAAATGTCTCAAAACACCCTACAAGACCTATACCAATAGATTCAGACTAACTAGAGGATCAACTTTAGTTCTTGGACCACGACCAAAAACCGACCGGAAGTGGCCGAATCGAAGCCGAAACTATCGGCCAAATATGGAATTAAGAATCAATCTGCAAAACCTCAAAATCGATCCAAACTAAGTACATAAACAGGTAGAGCATGATGAGTAGATGAAGTTTCATACCTCACTCGACGAAAACCATCGCCGAAAAATGTAACAACATCGCTGAAAAAACCTAACCCTTTCTTAGCTTCGATTCGAGCTCACTGTCAGTGAATCAGACCGGATCTTAGGTGGGTTTGTATAGGAGGATGAGAGGAACACTTTTCGTGAAGGTGGCACGGCCAACCGGTACACGACGGCTTCGATTGGTGGCTAGGAAGTACTGTCGCAAGAGAAGAGAGGAAGAAGAAATATTGAGGGAGGGGGAAGAAATATTGAGGGAGGAGGAAGAAAGAGAAAAATAAAAAGCAGCCCCCGGTTACTGTAGCTAGTACTGTACTAGTAACAAATTTGAAAATTTTCATTACATCCTTTTCATTTCTAGACCTTTGCTCCTTCATTACAACTCAAAATTGGGCGTGCCGCATGTCAAGTTCTACGCAATAGTGTCACTCAATTCCCCAAAATCCTTCCTGAACAAAAAGTAGCTAAAGTGCCCGTACACTCAAGGGCAAAAGTGAAATTTCACAATAAATAATCAATTGAACAGTGATTTTTAGGACAGAGTGTTACATATCTACATCAGGTCTTTTGACATATGCAGGACACCCCCAAAATCTTAACATGATAAAGACTTGGCTTTTTCTCAAACCACAATTCATATGGGGTTTTCGAGATGGACTTGGAAGGCACTCGATTCAGCAAGTAAACTGTAGTGAGGAGTGCATATCCCCAAAAGGATATAGGTAAATCAGTATAACTCATCATGGAACGAACTATGCCCATCAAGGTTTGATTGCTCCTTTTAGAAACTCCATTGAGTTGTGGTGTCCCTGGTGGAGTCTATTGAAAAATGATGCCATGTTCCTTCAGATAATCAAGAAACTCTATACTTCCTTTGAGAAATGATGCCATGTTCCTTCAGATAATCAAGAAACTCTATACTCAAGTATTCACCTCCTCGATCTGATCTTAGAATCTTTATACTCTTTCCTGTGTGCTTCTCAACCTCATTCTTGAATTTCTTAAACTTCTCAAAGGATATGGACTTGTGCTTCACAAAATACATAGCCCAACCAAGAGTGATCATCGATGAATGTTATAAAATATGAGAAGCCGCCTCTTGATGACGTGGTCATAGGGCCACAAACATCAGATGGATCAACCCCAACAGTTCAGTGACTCTTTGATCTAAATCTTCTAGTTGATAGAACTATGAATTCCTAGTTTATAAGAAAAAAGGAACGAGAGGAATTTTAAGACAATTGGAGAAAGAAAAGGAAGAAGCATAGGAACTACTTTGAGTTCTGCTTTCAGAATTGGTTGATTCATTTCAACAAATAACTTACGTATTTAGACAAGGTTTGGTTGCTAAAATTAACTAAACTGAAATAGTAAATTATTTTAAGCCATAAAGAATGAATGACCTAAAATCTCATTCATTTAAAACCATTAACTTTTTATGATTTATAACAATTTGTTATACCATTAATTTTTATGGTTTTAAATAATTTAATAATATAATATAATATAACTATTTATAATTATATTATATTATGTTTATTTTTGTTGGTAGATCTTCCTGGATCATGACTCCCCCATTTAAGATGCTTGAGTTCCTGGTGAAGTTAAATTGTGAGATGAGGAAACTCTGCTATTGCCTTGTCTTGAATATACTACTTCGACTTGCTAGGAAGTTGACCTTTTCTGCCAATACAAAAATACTCATACTTTCCATGTTGAGTCTCACGAACCTTCTATTCCAAGACACAATCCTCCTGCAAAGGATCTTCTCGTTCAATCTTTAAGTCATCAACAGATGGAAGGTGTATGTCTTCATCGGGATCATCAAGCAGAGATGGCTCAAAAAGTTTAAGATTCTCGGCATTGATGACCGAGTACATATGCATGTATGGTGGTAATTCAAGTTGAACAGCATTATCACCAATTTGTTTGATGATCTTGAATGGTCCATAACGAATAGGCTTTAGTTTCTTGCCTTCATCGGTTAGCCTCTCCTTTCCAAGGTGTAACCATACTAGGTCACCTTCTTTGAAGTTTACATGGCACACGATGCTTATTATGGTGAGCTTTATATCATTGCTGAGAACGTTTCAATTGTGCCTCCACTTCAGCATGAATGTCAGAAATATGTTCTTATTCTTTCCCACTTAATGGTTGGTCACTCATAGTGAATAATAAATCAAAAGGACTCGGGGTAAATAACTCAAACAAACCTCAAATGGAGATTTGAGTGTAGAGCCATGAATTCCTCGGTTAAAAGGAAACTGTAAGTAAGGGAGACTTTCGTCCCAAGTTTTTGGATGCTTAGACTTGTAACCCCTCAACAAGTGCACCATAGTTCGGTTTACGACCTCCGTTTGCCCGTCTGTCTGTGGATAAGATGCAGTGCTTCTTTTCAATATGGTATCCATCATTCCCCATAACGATGACCTCAAGAAATGGCCTAAGAATTGACTGTCTCTGTCAGAAATAATCGATGTTGGAAAAATAACTTAGCAACTCCTTCTCCAGTAACGGTCGACTTGCATGGAATGAGAATCATCATCTTACTGAAATGATCTACCACCACAAACAAGTAGTCATTTCCAAACTTGGTTTTAGGTAATCCACCTAAGAAATCCATCGAGATACTCTCCCAAGGTCGGCTAGGTACTGGCAATGGAAGATACAGTCCCAACTTCTTGTTGGAAGGCTTCGATGTGTTGCATAGAGCCTTGAATGTGTCGTGAAACATTGAGATGCATCTTTGGCCAATAAACATAGCTACGAAGATTCGTGTGAGAACCTATATATATATATAATAATTCATTCTACATATTAATTATTTATTAATATGAATTTTTCTTATTTAAATATTTATTGTGAAGAATTATATGTTATTAAATTTTAAGCCCAGTATGAGATTATCCCTTTAGTTGAAAGATGACACCATTTTTGTTTTCCACGTGTAGTCACTTAGAATTGGTTTTAATCAAATCATCATTGCCATGCCACCTTGCATGCTAGTAACAAGTGTGTTGTGATATTATTGGCCAAAGGTGGATGACTCACATTATTCCCTTACTTTTCTATCTTATCTTTGGTGGTGGTGTTGTGATATCATTAGCCAAAGGGAGATGAGTCACATTATTCCCCCACTTTTTTATCTTATTTTTGTGTGGTTTAAAATATTGTATATATAAATATTTTTTGGTTGCATCCGTAGCCTCTCCTATAAGTATCATGCTTCCTTACTTCAATCATTCATTCCAATCCTATAAGATAGATTTCTACCATGAAGTAATGTTAGAGAGAGAGAGAGAGAGAGAGAGAGAAAATGAAGAAAAAGAAACAAGATGAAGAGGGTGTGTGTTTGTCTTGCAATATTTCATATTTATCATGGTGAGCGGGTTATGTAATATGTTCTAAAAGTTCTTATTTTATGATAAATCTGAAAATCATGAGTTTATTCTATTTACAAACCTCTCTCTATTTTCAAGTCAAGCATGTTTAATTTGTGCAATATTTCACACAATATATATTATTTGGAGTTTTTGTTAAGTATGTATTATTCATGGAATATGAGACCTTCAGTGATGGGGTATCTGAAGGATAAATGTACCAGATGGGGACATAGGGCAGTGAGGCCGATGGGGGTCACGTACTGGGTATAATTTGTGAAGGATAACCAAGATATAAAGTAATCATGTGATATGATTTGGATTGTGTATCTTTTTATTATTTTACTCTAGTGTGTGTGACTAACTTTGAGCTACTGCAATTCTAACTTTGTATTTATTAAATAAGTTTGAAATATTATGGGCTCTATTTCTATCATATCATAGTTATAGGAGTTTGTTTTTATAACCATGGTATGATTCATGCCTTAATTAGGAGATAATCCCTAATTCCGGATCGGGGCGTGACAATTCAATAAAGTCTTCTTAACTCCAAAATGTCATGCTACTTTGGAAGTATGAGCGTCACGAATCCACTGCAATCTGTCGCCATCTTCTGGAATGCACAATTGTGTTCCCTTGTACATTAGTCCATCCTTCAATTGGAAGTCATTAGTCTTTCCTTGTAGCAGCTTGGCAGAGGCTGAGTTGAAATCAGCATCTGTGTTATACCCTTTGACATATTCAGAAGGAACAACGGGTTGGATTTTCATAGCCACCAGCAATGCGGAATGAACTGGTGTAGGTGGTCTAGATAACATATCTGCCAACTTATTAGTTGCTCCCTTCTTGTACTATATCACAATATTGAATTATTATAGGTAAGACATCCATTTCATTTGCCAAGCTTGCTGTAACTACAACTTCTTTTCCCAACAAGTAAGCTCTCCAATGCTTCACTGTTTGATGCATTGCATACTGCTCCTTGTCATAAGTTGGATAGTTCAATACCGGTCCACTAAATATCTCATAATGGTATGCAACTAGTGTCCCATCCTGAAATAATACTACTCCCATGACATAGTTCGATGCATCTGCTTCCACTTCAAATGGTTTATGCAGATTCATTAATGCTAGTATTGGGGCCTCTGTAATCTTTCATTTCAATAACTGGAAAGATTCTTCATGGTTTCTCGACCATTCAAACTTTTGATTGGCCTTTGTAAGAGAATGTAAGGGTGCTGCAATTTGTGAAAAGTGCCGAATAAACTTTCGCAAATATTGACATGTACCTATAAAGCTCTGACCTTCAGTTACAGGATGGGGCATAGGCCATTGAGAAATCACATGTACTTTCCCTAGGTCCATTTTCAGTTCTCCTACACCAACAATGAATCCCAGGTATACAAGGTGTTGTTTCCCAAATTCACACTTCTTACTGTTTAACTATAACTGATTTGTTCGTAGAACCTCCAAAACTTGAGCAATATGATGAAGATGGTCCTCCAAAATAGACGACGATTTATAAAAGAAAAACTGACGTCGTAAATTTCTGAGACGACAGTTAAAAGCAACGTCTATTTAAAATTAAAAAATTAAAATAAAAGCAAATGTCAAATATTTTACCATTTCATCTTGCCGTTTTTTAGTAGCATCAGCATCATTCGTGGGATTTTCTTCCTCGAAAACAAGGGGTCTCACATTAGTGGCTCCTGAGCAGCTTACGTTGTCAAACATTGGATTTGTTGGGCTTTGCTCTAGAGGCAGTAAAGGAATTGGAGTAATTGGAGTTTTATAGAGTAAGTTGGGATCAAAGTTGGGAATTAGTTGACTGAATTGTTTCAACAAAATTTCCCTCTCTGCTCTGACTGCCTCCAAAACCGTTTCCTTTGCCCTAGCCTCAATCGTTTTGGTTTCTTCTCTCACTGCCCCCATAACACTTTCCTTCAATTTGTCAGTAAATTTTACTCTCTACTGTCTCAACGAATTGAAGAATTGAGTTGGGGAAACCCCAACTCCAACACCTCTAACTCTCCCACCATGCTCAGGGGTCCCCAAAGCCATGGTCAAAATATCGTTGCTCCCAGAGATAGTCAGAGTGCCCTTGGAGACTTATTTTTTTAAATCATCCTAAGAGAGAGAGAGAGAGAGAGAGAGAATGTTAGTGAGTGAATAGATTGTAAAACAGATAAAATGAACACCTAAATAAAAAATATTAACCGACGTGGTAAATCAGTGAAGACGACAGATTATTTAAAAAACTGACGTAGTAATTCATTTCAAATGTCAGTAATAAATTACATCCAGAGAAAAAAAAATCTTAACCAAAATATTCATGGATCTCCAGAAATAGTGTACAAACTAATTGAAGAGAGATATATATATATATATATAGAGAGAGAGAGAGAGAGAGAGAGAGTGTGTGTGTGTGTGTGTGTGCGCGCGCGCGCTTGTGAATATGAAGTTTAAAACTTTAATTTAAAAGGTCTAACTCAGAAATATAAACCATCATGGTAATTCAATATAGACGTCAGTTTTCGAAAAATATCGACGTCATATCACTTTTTAAACGGCGGTAAATAAAAACCGTCATGGTGTTTCATGTCTAACGACGATTACTAAAACGAACGATGTCTAAATGAAAAATAAAACCTCCGTTTTACAAATTTAGAACAGTGTCAGTGAGACCTACGATTAATTTTGCCTTCTCTTGCCTTCTTCCATAGCAAAGAACGATCAATTTCTTCACCGGGCATGGTTTCTGATAAATCGTCCTCCAAACCAAGATACCCTTTTCGAGACAACCTATGGTTGTACTCGCATTTTTCTCTTCTCTGTGACTGCTCAGAATGCACAGCCTCAAAATCTGAGAATAATCTTGAAGCTAAAAAGGCATCCCAATGCGATTTCTCTATGAAGTTATAAAGCTGAGGGGTTTCTTTTAATTTCTCCGCCTCATTTGTGAATGGAAGGATAAACTGTCTAGTTAAGGTAGACTTCAAATCCTTCCATGTTTTGGTGGTAGATGACAGCACCATCTTCTTGCTCCCTTCCCCAACAACATAAGCCATTTGAACAGCTTCCCAAATCTACTCCTTCAGGTCCTTGGGCAATTGAGTCCATTTCTTGTCCCCAAGAGGGACTCTGGTGTGTGTCAAAATACCAATGTAACTATGCATCTCAATAGCAGCCTTGCCATGTGGTCTGCCACTTTTATTGTACTCAACCACATATTTAATCTTCTGGATTTTCCTCTTCACAATACGGCTCATTGTGTTGATACCGCGAGTCGATTTTGGCTCCTCATCAAATATCGCAAAGCTTGGGTCTTTCTTGGAGGTTGAAGTAAATCTCATCTTCTTTGCGGGATTGCTTGCAATAGATTTGGCATCACTCATTTGTGCCTTTGAAACTGCAAGGTCCTTGCTTTGACCTTTTGATACTTGAGCCTCCTTACTTTGAGATTTCGAAACCATGTTTAGAGAGAAATAAAAACTACAAGCAAACAAACGATGGTTAATTAAAAATAATGACGGAATATTAAAGTTCAGACGTCTGCAAAAAAACAAAACCGTCATGATATTCTTTAGAACTATAGATGTGCAAATACATCGTGGTAAGAGAATTAAAACTATGAAAATAAGATAAAATCATTGTCTTATTATGAGTTGATACAAAAAAAAACCGCCCAGATTTCTCTCCCACGTTCATTTCAAATAAGACGACGGTTGTATCTTAATAACTTTGTATTTATTCTCACACCATGTCGGTTATTAAGTACAGCCATGCTGTTAAAATAGCACGAATTTAATTACCGTCGTGGTGTGTGAATGAAAACATCAAATACAAGACAAACCTATAGTCCTCACACATCGTGAGACTGAGGGACTAGTGATTTTATTCAAACCAGTGAAAGATTTCGTCATTTTGAAAGGAGTCTTGTTTCCAAACTCGTTCTTTAAAAAAAAAAACTTCAAATGATATTGAAAAAAGAAAAAGAGAGTGAGAAAATACCTTTGGCTTGCAAAGAAAGTTTTCTTCGAAAATAAACTTTGGAGTTTTGGAGACGAAGATGAAGAAGATGAAGAGATTCAAACCCGCAGCTTTTGGGAAATGAGAGGGAAATTGAAAAATCTTATCGGTTAGAGAGAATGTAAAACTTTAGGTTAGGTGACGAAAAAGTTTTTGTATTGTCCAATAGATCAATACGACTACGGTTTTGTGAAAAACCGCACTAGTATGTCCTTACCACAACGTTATAATAGTAGAACTGACGTGGTTAGTAATAAAGCCAATTGACTTTTGGTATTCCGAAAACGACATGGTTATCTCGGCAATACACGTCAAAAGTTTACTTTTGAAGAAGTGATATTATAAGTCACCACGTCGTCAGTTTATGTATAACCGCTGTTGTTTGTTTTAGAAGTTGATGAATTTAGTTTACCAAACCGACATGGTTATGTAGGTTTATACGACCTCAATTTAGTACTCACCGACGTGGATTGTTTTAATCAGACGTCGCTACGTGTAGTAGAACTGACGTGGATAGTGAAGATTATTTGTATAAATATGGTTTTTTCAAGCGTTCTTCACTTTCAGTTTTCAATTAGGGTTCCAACTTCTTCTTGCCCTTGGCTGCCGTCCTCACTTCATGCCCTGGCTCTGTCTCACCTCTCTGGAGGCAATAGTTTGGATGTTGATGTGTGTGTGTGTGTTTGTGTATCTGAAAGACACAAACATGCACACATCATCAACTTCTAAAAAATTGTCTTTCTGAAAGCAAACGTTTTGGATGTTGATGTGTGGCTGCCGTCGTCAAATTTTAGAGGAAATGTTTTTGGATGTTGATGTGTATGTGCCTTTGTGTATCTCAAAGACACAAAGACACATACATCATCAATGTCTAAAATATTGTCTTTCTCTCACATTAGTGAATCGATTATGATGAGGAACAGAATTCCCTCTGGTAAGATTTCATTCTAATTTTCTTGTTAAGACAGTTTTCTATATAAACCTTCGTGTTTTTTTACAATTCTTGTCATTCTGTTGATCTGCCGTCGTAGGCTACAAAAATCCAAAAATAAATCTTAAAAAGCAATAAAACTTAAGACGTCGGTTTACAGATAAGGTCAGACGTATAAAGTAAATAAATACGATGGTACTTTTAAGTTCACAACGTGGTAAAATAATATTATACGTCTTTAATTGAACAAACCGATGTGGTTAGTACAACTTACCCAGACAGTAGAATAATAGATACCTTCGTAGTACACTGTGAATAAAAAGTCGATAAATTTATCTTTACCGTTGTGGTACATTGATTTAATACGGCAAAGTTTTGTAATATACCGACTTGGATTCCTTTGAAATTATACGACGTTGACTAAGAAAATTTGGTCGTGTTTATTTAGGAGTTAACACATCGGCTGTTGTTGAAAACCGTTGTCTTTACTTTCTACGTCAGTGGCTTCATAGTTGTTGTTGTTGTTTTCGGCACAAAGTTTAACTCTGAAGAAAAATTTTTCGATAAGACGACGCTTTTTTAATTTGGTGCGTCGTTGTTTAAAATCATCCATGACAATCTCCATTTTTTAGGTGTTTAAGTTATTCATCCACGACGGTTTTCTACTACCGTCGTCTTTTCAAACACAGCAACGGTTTTTTGATCTACTGTCTTTGTTTTCTGGTCGTCTTTTTCACTTTTTGTAGTAGTGCAACTTATTAAATTTATGCCTTAACTAGGATAGATTGTAGGATTAGGTATATGATCTTTGTCTGAACTAGAAAAGAATCTTACACTTAAGGAAAACTATGGTCTGAGTGCCTGAAAAGGACTTAGATAAGGAAATTATCATCTAAAAAATTGAAAGAATATGTTAAAAAAATTGAAATCTAACTTGGATTGCATGTGGTTGATTCCGAAACCTTAGACCTTCATCATTGTTTTTCTACCTTAAAATTCAACCTTTTTATTCTCAATTGTTTTCACTAATTTCTTGTTTGTTTCATAAACTTTCATAACAACAATGTCTACAAATTCACTTGCGTATCAGTTAGATTTAATTTAGGTATTCAAATATTAGATTAATTTGGAATCCTCGTGGGAACGACACGTGGACTTGTCAAACGCTATACTACATCATTCTTGTGCACTTGCAAGGACAGACCAAAAATCTATCACAAATCCATTTGGGATTAACACACTTCAGCTTGTACACCCTCCCACATGTATGTTTTAAGCTCAACTTCTTAATTGCAAATGTTTGCACATCCTAGTTTATTTGTGAACCATAAACCACAAATGGACAATTTAATCCTCCTTTGCAAATTGTCTTTATTCTCCTCTTGTCATTTTTTTCAAAGTACACCCACCTTCCTTGAATAATAGAATATTCCTTCAGTGCCTCTTTAAAAACCTATCTGTTTTCAAATTGCATCCTAAGCCGAAACTTAGAATTCTTTAAATCCACCTCCTTCCTATACTGCTTAAACCGAGGCACTTTTTTTTTCTTCTCACCTTACTTGTCCTTTCATTATCACCTTACTTGTCCCTTCATTATCCCCATCACCCTCACTTTGAGTATCAAAATCTGAGGTGTGCTCACCATCTGATGACACCTCTCTAGGAGCCTCAAAAGTAGGCTGCTCATTGTTACTATTCATAGTGTGCTCTGCCCCTTCATGAACAGGCACTTCAACTGTCTTAAACCCAAATTCTTCTTCATTGCACTCGTAATCACTATCAATAAATTCTTCATCATCTTCTTCCCTGTCTACAACCTCAGCTTCATCTTATCATCAACATTATCTTGCACCTTAGTTTCATCTTCCACTTGAACATTGTGTTGCACCTCTGCATAATTATCTGCACCATCCAAACTACGGCACCTAAAAGATGCTTGAGTCCAAACTTTATTAGAAATGCCCACTTCAGTATAGTACAACACAACAATCCTATTACATGGCATTTGGGTCAACATGTCAACCAGTTTAGCATCAAAGCTGATAAGTTCAAGCCCACCTACACCATGCTTTCCACCCTTCCTATACCATATTTCCAAATTTGGTATGGGGTTGGAAATGTTTACATTGTAACCAAGACCTTTCCCTACCTTTCTTAAGTCCACCAATGATAGAAAATCACCTATAACATTATCCATGTAACAAAATTTTCCATTTTTATACTCCCCACTTTCCAACACACCCCCATGGTGAAGTTCTAAAGTACACTTTTCATGGTTACCTTCACAATAAACAAGGGTCAAAACAATGCTAAAACACACAAACCTATTTTGGATTCATAAAATCAGACAATGTTTTAATTCAATGTTGTGCACCAAAATCAAAATATACAGTACATGGTTCGGTGAGTTTTTTTAATTGCTATGGAATAACTTTAGTCCATTTGGTGTGAGGCATAGTGTTTTGGGGTGGTCAAAATTCACCCAATTTGCCAAGGAAGAATTCCTAGCGGCCGGAGAATTCCTAGTGGGCGAGGATTCCTAGCGGGCGAGGTTTACTAGCAGCCGAGAATTCCTAGCGGCAGGAGAATTCCTATTACTAGCAGCCAAGAATTCCTAGCGGCCGGAGAATTCCTAACGGCCGAGAATTCCTAGCGGCCGAGGATTCCTAGCGGGCGAAGAATTCCTAGCGGCCGAGAATTCCTAACGGCTGAGAATTCCTAGCGGCCGAAAAATTACTAGCGGCCGAGAATTCCTAGTAGCCGAAGAATTCCTAGAGGCCGAAGTGCTTTCTCAAAAAGGTGGCCGAGGTCTTTTCTTCAAAGGCCATGGTGCCTTTTCAAAAATGCGGTCGGGGTGTTTTCTTCAAAGACCGTGGTGCCTTCTCAAAAATATGGTCGAGCACTTCCCTTTACAAAAGTGGTCGGGCATATCCTTGCAAAAGTAGCCGAGCATATCCTTACAAAAGTGGCCGAATGCTTCATTCTCAAAAAGTTGGGCTGGGCACTCCTTAAATAGCTTGGTCGGCCACTTCTCTTACAAAAAGCTGGGCCGGGGCGAATTTTCTCCTTGTGCACCTTGGCGCCCTCCTCTCAACACTTGGGCAAGCAAATTCGGGCCAGGGAGTTGAAGTTCGGCGGGAGGTATTTCCGTCGGGGGAGTTGAAGTTCGGCAGGAGATATGTTCGCCGAGTTCCCAATATTCGAATATTTGAGAACTCAAATATAGTCCAACATAGGGCCAAGCCCAACATCCAAATATTTGGAGTTCCTATACCACCAATCTTGGCAGATGGTCGACGGATGGTAAGCCAACTTTAGAATTCTAAAAACTCAAGGGGGCACAAGGTTCCACCATATGTCAAGATGAAATCTCGGAGGTCAAGGCCCAAGCCACGGATTCACGCCCAAGATTTCCGAAGGTCAATGTGCATGTGATAGAGGCCTCACAAGGAAACAAATCAAGGAGATTGATGATAGTTCAGCATACTCCAAAACATGAGAGAATCAAGCAATCAGAATATTTCCACTGATGTGATCCCACGAATTCAAGGGGCTTCAAAAGGAAAGAGTTTTAAAAGAGTTGACATTTGGCCATTCAATGGCCAGCCCATGGGCTGATGGATGCCCTATATAAACCTTACCAAACGAAGGCAGAAGAGACACAACATCAGACAGACAAACCAATTTTTCGTCTCGCATTTTTCTTTTCCTAGACTTAGGATTTTACTTTTCATGCATCTAGTGTAGCGAGTTCTTCCTTTTCTTAGTGTAAGTTTAAATTCTCATTCAATTTATATTTTCTTGTAATTTAAATTCAAGTTTATTTCAATTGCTTTACTTTTCATTTTTATCGCACTTCAATTAAGTTTAATTTCAAGTTCATTTTACTTTATTGTTCTTATCGCTTTTTATTTCGTTCTTGCTTTATTTATCGCTTTGATTCATTTTATCGCACTTTAATTCTCGTTTTTACGTTATATATCTTTCGCACTTTACTTTACACATTTGTCTTTAAATTATATTTAAGTTTAAGCACCTTTACTTTACGCACTTATTCTTCGTTTCATTACGTTTCACGTTCAATCTTCATCTCCACCCACTCCACATCATTTGGTCGCTCACATAAAGCCTTGACCCAGAGGTAGTGAAAGAACCTAGGCCGTGAGGAGGTCCCTTGCTCGGCCGAACAATTGTTTGATTAAAGTCAGATCTCGAACGCAACACATCCATCTACTCACATTCCATTCAAGCCCAAATTCGAGGCTTGGTGGTGGCACGCCCTACATCCAAAAAAAGAAGGACCAAAAGTTCCTTCCGTCTGCCTCCTCGGTTGAAAAGAGGTAAACACATCGAAGACAAGAAGGGATTTTTTTTTTTAAAAAAAAAAAACCTAAATGTTGCAATCAATGACAGTATAAAGCAAAGCCTGTAAGGAATCTTAAAAAGTTATGGACCACACAGATGAAAACAAAACCAACTGGTATGTATTCAAACAAGCAGAATTACTTACGGCCAGTTTGGCATTGTTGTGCTGTGAAAATAATCGCTGTCAGATTTACTGTAAGAGAAAACAGTTTGGCGTTTGGTAAACTTTTTGCTAAAAGTGTTGTTGGTATTGATTTCCGCATAATCAGAAAATGATTGCCACATAATTATTAAACCCAGTGCCTCTTCGAAATTGATTCCTGCATAATCAAAAAATAAAAGCACCTCATTAGCCGCTTTCTCTTATAGCTTTCTCTCACTGTAATTTTTAACAATAAGTGATTTTCTCACAGTTTACCAAATGGGTTGGGCTTCCCAATAGTTTTTAAAAATCACTTATCACCCTAAATAAGTAATGTCAAACGGGCATGGCCAGTTTGGCATTATTGTGCTGTGAAAATAATCACTGTCAGATTTGCTGTGAGAGAAATCAGCTGTAAGATAAAGCAGTTTGGCGTTTGGTAAACATTTTGTTAAAAATGTTGTTGGTACTGATTCCTACATAATCAGAAAATGATTCTCATATAATCATTAAACTTAGCACCTCTTGGAAACTGATTCCAGCATAATCAGAAAATAAAAGCACCTCATTAGCTGCTTTCCCTTATAGCTTTCTCTCACATCAATTTTTAAGAATAAGTGATTTTCTCATAGTTTACCAAACGGACTGGGCTTCCCAAAATTTTAAAAAAATCACTTATCACCCCAAATAAGCAACGCCAAACGGGCACACGAAAATCAAAATTATTAATTAAGCTAATAACTTTAGCTATTCAACCCATTGAAAAATTCATGATTCCACCTTATATATATTAAAGATGGGAGGTGAAATTCTTCACAAAAACCTTTGTATTTATTTTTTTTGGGTCTGAACCACGAGGTGGTCCTGGATGGGCCCCAACTATGGGTGGCATCTTTAAGCCTTAACCACAACCCAGACTAATCCCCGCTCAAACCGGGTCGGCCCGTAAAGGGTAAAGTGCTGGCCATAGTTGGGGAATAATGGAATTTATTTAATGTACAATCAATTAATTCACAAGAGGAATAACTTTGTGTAAAAGAGTGAAAGTGAACAATTGTAGTGTATAATGTTAGTTTTTTTATCATGAATTATGAAAGTAGTACCTTTAATTTTTCATCTAAAAAATTTGGAAACTTCTGCACGTTTACCCCTTGGAATAAAAATCATACGTCACTAGATTTTCATCGGCATTTGCAAATATGAATTAGACCAGTTGTAGTGAAATAACTCAAATTCCTGACCTCCGCAAATTAAAATAGTTTAGATTTTTTTTTAATTAAAAGAATTTAAATTTAAATAACTCAAAGAGTGCCACGTTATTTGGTGAACATATTTGGCGTTTGCTGGATACCCCACATAAAACAAGGTCAGAATAGTGCAAGGTTATAATAGCAATTTCATTTTTATGAGAGAATGTAAGGAGCAATTGTTGGAGTAATCATGCTATGTGGTGATATGAGTGTCACACCAAAGAATTACTATGTTCAAATACAATATACCTATGAGAAATTCTAAGGTGAAAGCGTCACATGTGGTGTTACCAATTCAATCATGTTACATGTATATTTATTTATTTCCATATTACCTATCAAAAAATAAAAGATAAAAGAAAAAGAACAAAATTGAACAAAACTAAAATTCTTTGAATTTATTATGTCTTCAAGTTAAGCAGATTTTCGAAATGTAATCATAGTTATGGGTATCCATCACATCCACTGGTTCAAGAGTACTACCAAAATCAGTGCAAAGAAATGCTTTGGCAAGCAAATCAGCCACAAAAGAACCAATTAATTATGAACTGAAAACTTGTTACAACAAATGATTAGGCAAACAAAAACACTGCCTAAAATGATGCAACCAAATTAGTAGAAGAACCCCAATTACTATAACACACATTTTCCTCTATCATGACAAATACACACACATAGATATTACTCACACTACAACACCTGATTGTACTCACATTTGCATAAACTCAGTCAGCACTCCTTCTATACTCTATCATCTGGTCCCGCAAGCATCACCTGCCATTTAAATAATTTCCACTCCAAACATCATATTAAGTAGAAAATAAATAAATAAAAACTAGAGAAATATAAAATAAACAAAAAATGAAAACAGTAAGCCAGAAAATATTATTGAAATTGCAAAACTTCATCAGAAAGGCAACACTAATTAAACTTCCTA
Source organism: Prunus persica (assembly GCF_000346465.2). Classification (NCBI taxonomy): domain Eukaryota; kingdom Viridiplantae; phylum Streptophyta; class Magnoliopsida; order Rosales; family Rosaceae; genus Prunus; species Prunus persica. Next base: position 5,226,533 of record NC_034015.1, read on the forward strand.
TGGATATATTTCCTGGTTCATACCAAATTAAAAAAAGCCACAGTACGACGGAATGCCAAAAAACTAAGAAGCGACATACATTGCAATCAAGAGCATATTTCCTGGCAAGTATAATGGCTGCATTTCTTTCTCTCTCTGTTTCAAATGTCAATACAAATGAGAGACCCTTCCTTGCTTGCCAAAACATTGCCTTTGCCGCATTAGTAATATCACCTCTAACGCCGCATAGCTATACACACAGAAAGATTATTAAAGTGTTAAAGTAGCTTGTCTGGGACGTACGAGCAATTAAAGCATGCAAGAAGCAATGATAGAAACGTCTTTCAAAAGAATAGGGGAGGTACTTAGGTCTAAAGGAAAGAAAATTTCTTATAATTTTGGAAGGTAGGTAAATGCTCTATTGGTCAGAGGGACATAAAAGCATAAGGCAATCAAAATTTTGATTTGTATATACAACCCCAAATGATGCATTATGAGGAAGCATTCTGCGGAGATATTCACATGTGTTATTCATTATCAGGAGGGCATTATACAAGTAAGGATACTAGAATTCCAACCCAAAAATTGATACTAGAATGGGAAAAAATCAAGAAAGGAATCCCTTATGGCATAATTACAGCCTCGAAACAAAAGCCTATTTTGGGAATTAAAATGCGACAAATCAGCAATAAAACATAAGTTTATTCCAACACGGACAGTGAAGTATATATTACTCTCACCAATCCTAGGTCCATGACTTGAAATAAGAGGATGATTTCATCTTTAACTAGGGCTTATTCTACTTTTCTTCTTCAAGTTAAATGAGAAGAAGTTGCATTTTTCAGTATATGAAGATGAATTTGTTACCGAGATGTGCGAATGAGTTTTCCTTCATCAATTTATGTTTAATTAGAACATAGATTCAAGTGAGAATGACCTTACCTGCATTGAAGAGGAATATATTTCTCTAGACTTTGTAATCCATCCTCTACTAAGCTTCATCCTCATCTTGCCAACATGAAATGCATGAACAGAATGTGATGGATGATCTTGTCCATTCACTTTCGAAATAACCACCTACAAAACATCCAAAACAGAACTAGCTGAGAGCAAAATTGTCTATTTCTGCAGACAAGCATTCAGTGAAAATACTGTATGTATCTTTTCTTTCTTTCTTTTCAAATCAGCACATGATAAGAAATCATGATGAGCCATACGCAAGCCATAGATTCAAAAGTCCATGCAGCCTGATTATGGCATTATCTTGTTTTTCTTGAAAAAACATACGGACTGTAGTATTATAGTCATAACGTGATGAATCTCCAAAATGAGGGAAAGATCCCACTAAATTTGCACCAGCAACAAGTCTCTGATAATTTTAGCGCGTTGTGTGATAGCAAAGATTGGCAGTTTGGATTAGGAACGTAATGTAATATTCTAAATGACCAAAACACATCCAACAAGTCAATTCAAACTTCCTTGCAGATTCAAGCTCAAAGTAGTGAAAGCCTTTTGTCATGCTGGATACCAAGGACACATCTCTTGTCCTCATGAGGCCTAATAAGTTCTGCTTATTAGCATAGTACCACATCGCTTGGGTACCTTTGGGATGCAATGTGTATAAAAGCATGGGCAACCTTCCTGTAATCCAGTTTTAAAGGGAGAGTTCTACTTCTACCTATGAGATTATCGTGGTATAGAAGTCAGTTTACTGAAGGGATGCGTTGGGTTCCGGTCTCCTACACTTTGCAGAGAGGATAACCTGTGTGTCTCCAGCCCTGGTTCTAAGGGGTAATATTACCTGAGAAACTGAGGGAATCTCATGAATTGATGGCTAGAATTCTAAAGACCATGAAAGGTCAGTATCTATGTAGATTAAACCATGTGTCTGCATCAATGGAAACATTAGATACACCACGTAGAGATCAGAACTTTACCTTACCCTGGCACAATTTGGTCCATAAGAATTTTTAGGCATATGAGAACATAATTAAGACATTTTTGTTTACTTTGACGTGGATGAGCATGAAGCAATTTATTGCAACACAATACGAATCATCGAGCAGATAAATATGGAAGTAACTAGAGATAAGTAGGATCTTACATTAAATTCAGTGTTAGATTTTCTCAAAAGTGTATCTACATAGCTTCCAAGTCCTGCAGCTGTTAAAAGTAACTTAATCAAAATTTTGTTTGCTCTCCTCTAAGACCAATTTAATATGTACAATGGATAATATACTCTAAGGAGGAGCTTAAATCTGGAAATTTACCTTGGATTACATGAGGAAAAAATAAGTTACACTTTTAAAAGTAATATCTTAGGAAAAAAATTCATATTGAGCATTTTGGAGAAATACCAACCAGGATCAATTGGACAAGCGGTCGTCACTGTGACTCTTTGGTCATTGGAAATAATGTCTGCTTGTAGGATTCGGCCAACATCAAAGGGTTCTGGAGCATAAATTGATTTGTTGGCACCTGATGAGGTGGAAAATTGAGCGATATTAGACAGATGTAACATAAAAAACCATGAATGATTTGGAGGACTAATTGATGATCTGGAAGCCAATTTAGTCAATAAACGATAAAATAGGATTCATGTAAAAAAACTTGATCAAATCCTAAGAGTCAGCATTGAACTAGAAAAGGATTTATGTTTTTGTTACTGGATGTAGTTTGTGAGCACCTAAATTCATCTAAACCTGTTAACCATGGGCAGAACATCTGGGAATGAAGTTCCTATAGCTTATAATAGTTTAAATCTGGGAAGGGAGTTACAATACGAAAACATCTGTGAAGGAAGTTACAATATTTTATCAAATCATTCTGTATGTGCAGCCTCATCTGGAGATAAAAACAGAGAAACATATATGTGCAACCTTATCCTTAACCGATTACAGATAACTGGCTAACGGGGATGAGAGATTTCAAACCCAGGACCTCTCATAACCAAAGCTCTGATAGACAAACATGTTCGATTACCATTGTAGCCCAAAGGTGTAAGCTACATGGAAATGGGCAAACCATGTACAAAAACAAAACAGGTATATCATTTGACTGCATAAAACAAGATCCTCCAGCTTGAACAGTCTGAGGAGCTACTCTTTGATAACATTGACTGAATGAATACCTGAAATAGCTTCATTCCTGCTGCCATCCGATGAAACACGATACCATTGAATTGCACATTTTGAAAGTTGCGGGGCATTTTCTGAGCGAGGTTGGATTCGTAGATATGCACCTAGAGTTTCTGAACCATCTATAAGATATAAACAGGATTTGTTTTCCTCTGCCCACTTGCTCATTGCCAGCTGGTAATAATAAGGAAACAAGGTAGGGCAAGGAATTATACATTCTAAATTTTTTGGAAATTGCATAAACAATAGAAAGATTGACTAAATGAAAATGAAATCTTATATCAGGCATAGCTACAAAAAAGTACACATAAAGAAAATAAATAGAGGGAAAAAAAAGGCCAGAGAATTAAAAAGTCTATGATCATTCAAGTTTCATTAAATCAGATTTTTTAGGAATTTATCTGAAAACAAGAAGTAAATAAACATGCCATGCCAACAAGAGAGCATTTATCTGAGTACAGTACATTAACAGAACTAAAATTCATTTCAATTTAACTTCAGGAAAAGATAAGTATCTTTGAATACACTTCACAGACCTCTTTCTGAAGCTTCACTGAAAATATGCATTTCTCTCGTATCTGAGTTCGTAATGCACGAAGCTCATGTTCCATGTCCATTACCTGAAAGTTAATTCTATGAGTCAAGATAAAATATCAATCCAAGAAGTGTAACCCAAAAAGTCTGCTGGTATGACAAGAATAATATCACCTATTTTAATTAAGCAATAAAAAAGAGAGTTAAAAGAGCAAACTCATCCAAGTATGAGTTACGGAATGAATTAAAAGTCCAATAATGGAATACAACATTAGAAAACCAATTGAAATTAAATGATCAAATGTGCCAAATGCTAATATGGGAAAGTTGTAGCATGATTTAATGATGAACAGTAATTCGAGCAGAAGCCTTGAAGAAATTTTCATTGGATGAGTTTATCATACCTAATACTCCAAACATACAGAAAACTAAAAATAAACAAGATGTGTCTTAACAGAGAGAAACATCTTAGACATCAAACATGGCATAATTTTCCAGACTCCCGTACTATATCTGACAAATGAAAGGTAGGCTCCACGTTCCATCCCTTAAGCTTCTCTAAGTTGTCTTTCTTTACTAAATTGTAAAACTTTCCACGATATTTTAAGAGAAAAGAGTCCGTATGAAAGTTTTCAACTTAAAATGGTTGCAGGTTTCATTCTGGTTAATATATTCTGTTTTGTTTTCCTAGCTTGATTTTAAAAATTGTTCTTGCTTTACAAAGTCATGTAGCGAGCCAAAATGAATTGACATATAAATTGAAAGCGTAACCTATTAATAAAAAAACAAAGTTGAGAACATAACACAAAACCTTGCTTGGCTGATGCATCAATTTAATTCTCCTAGCTTCCTGAACCACCTCAACTAGTTCCTCCACATCCTAACATTAGAGAACAACAGCAAAATCATAAGTTCCTTGTCCTTCCATGCACAATTTAAAAGGTAAATAATTTAATTATTACTGATCTTGAATGCAATTCTCCATATTCCATTCACTATGAGAAATCTTCTGATAATATAAGCAATAGAATACTGAAAGAATGCATCACATGGGGAACTATATAAAGAGTGCAGAAGTTGAAGACGAATTTTCTGACTCACTGGCAAGAGATGAAGACTACACTTATATCCTGCCATAAATATCAGAGAAAAAATAAACTCTTCCCTGTCAAAGACCAAACACTTTTATCATTCATTCTTCTGAAAGATCAAAAATTTTGGTTTTAAAATTGTTCATTCACAGTGACTTTAGCTAGGCTATAGATGGATAATTCAGAGGCCAAGTGTTAGTGATTATAGTACCCCAAAAGGTTTTCCTAAAAACCAGTAACTAGCCAATTAATAGGTTAAAATATTTGACCACAAAAACATGAAAAAGCTACTGAAATGAATATATTCTAATACAAGTTTTAATCCGATTTTCCAGTTGAAATATTACAAATTGATTTTTAAATTGTGCCAGAATATACTTTATTCTTAATGTGATATATTTATTTATTTATTTTCATCTTCTTCATTTTATTTTTTGGCCCCCTCACACTTCAAATCCTAGCTCCACTCCTGCAAGCAGGTGTACCTCAAGGATGGGTTGGGTTCGTTCTCCTACCCTGCATGGAAGGGGCCAACCAAGTCTCCAACCCTAACATTGAGGGTGAGTGTTAACAAAGTCCCACATAGTATGGGTACGTTGGGATGTGCGGTCAATAAAAAAATTGACACTCTTTACTTGTGTGTGTGTGTGTGTGTGTGACATTTAAAATGTAATTGGATTATCATAAACGAGCATAAGAAGGAGCTCATAGAAACCTGTTTTTTAGAAGCTTCGGATGTTGTGTCTTGCTCATCAAGAGCCTCTCCAATTCTCTGTACTACTGCCCTCGCACTTTCAATTTCAGCACAAGCAAAAGATTTCTCTTGGTTAACCAACTTTTTAGCATCTTCAGATGCCTGCGCATACAAAATGCATAGAAAATAAGAAACAATTTTGTGCATGAACGATGACAAATTAACAGGTGCATGGCAAGAAACTTCTCCCTGACGATAAATTACAGCAACTTGCTGAAGGTGAATGGTTAGTGAATCTGATTATCTTGTTCGTTTCCTTTCAGAAAAAAAAAAATGCTTACTGGAAATCATTTTGTGGACGCCATAAAATAAAATCCATGAAAAGGAGTACCCTATGTGTGTCTGTGTGTGCATTCGTGCAGGGTAAGTCCTGAGGTTTATGGGCCCCTGTGCGAAAATGACAATCGAAGTTTAGCCGCTGTTGTTCTGTATGGGGCTTTAATCGACAGCAAGGTCATATGATTCTTGTGGATCTATGAATTGTTATTGATATTAAGCGGATATCAACTGCCATATCCTACCTAACTCAACATGCATAGGTTTTTTTGTATTCTTTTGAACTCATATTGGATTAGAAATTATGGTTGGTCCTTTAGAAAAGAATCAATGGCTTATCTTAACCAGATGCACATTGGTAGTTCTAAAATTCAACTTAGATGGTGCATTGGCCCTTCATTCAATTTGCACCCAAGTTCTTCACAAATGAAACAAAGTTGCATCTGAATGCCTGATTGTCAAATTCTAAGATGTAAAAGAATCTTTATATAAAGTATTTCCTTGAAAATCTACATGGAAATATAAAAAGGAATAAGAACCTGTTTGAGAAAGCTGGCCAGCTTTTTCACTTCAAACTTCTCCTGAATCAGTTCTCCTTCCTTTTGAGTCAACTTAACTGCTAAAGCTTCCACCTGCATGAAAGTATCCAATTGGATTTGCATACACAAACTGATTCCTACAACTTAATAATATAATGAAAAAGAAACAGCATAACAAAGGGAAAGGAACCACCAATAATTGCATATAGTGTCAGGCATTAAAAAATTTGTGCAAAGCCCTGAAATGTAGTCGCTCCATTTCCAAAGCCAAATAACTTTACCATGCATGCTCAATCATGAATTATTGATAGATATAAACAGACTATTTTTCGTTCAATAAATAAAATATTTTCATAGAAGTGATGATACATTATACATATCCACCACCCACTAGGGGCAGATTACTTGTTTGAGGTAGGCAATTCAAAAGCAAGTTCAAACTAAGTAGAAGATAATCATGGAAAACTAACCATAGATATAGCTTTCTCCACATCCTCTTTATTTCGCCCGGCTAAGCGCCCTCTCAAATGTTCCAATGCATCTCTAAGCTTCTTCAAAAGAACATGTCCTTCCAAAGAAGCCACTTCTCTAAGTTTTGCCTGAATCCAAACCGGAAAAGTAACATTCATTTGTCATATACTCTTCCCAGAAAAAAAGTGGTAATAAGATAACTAAACGGATGATTAATGGTCTCTGCATCAGAATATGAAGGCCCTACATAGAGCTGAATGTCAAAGATTTAATTCGATGTATAACTATTTCAAGGTTGTTGGACAGGGCCATGTTGAAGGTCAAATTGAGTACAAAAATAAATGAAAAAGTTGGAAACCTCTTCGGTCAATTTAGCAGCAGCAGCCAAGTTCTTGTCAAATTTACTGGCAAGGTCACGAACTGAGAGACGTTTATGCTGTTCTGACAAATGGGTGGTTTCCCGTTCAACTACTTCTTTTAAGGTCGGACCATCATTATTCTCCTTCGGCTCTTCCAGTATCTGATTATTAGGTCCTAATTTATACTTGGGAAAACCATCAGAGATGAAACTCACATCAGCTGACACTGATAGAACTCCCTCAGTTGGGATCTGATCCTCAAATTCAGGATTTATCTTCGTCATTGGTTCCGATTGTAGTCTCTGTTGAAGCAAACAGAAAAAACCAATCAAAGCATGAAACCTCTATAAAAACTAACAAATATAAAATCTTCTTAATAAGAACCTTCATAGAAGTTAATCTCCAAAAGTAGAAGACGCAAATATGCTTGACATCCCATTTATTCCCAGAATCTATGTAACGGCAGATGATTACAAAAATGTAAATTTTTTTTTTTTTCCTTCAATTTTAGAAGGAAAACTCTGAGACAGACATGAAAATCATTCCAAGCTGAGAAAGATAAAAACAAAAATGAAAACATGAAATTCATTTATTTTAAAAGTACATCAATCTCAGATGCGAATACTCTTACTTACACACTAGCTTGAAGTAAATCAAAAATCAAAAAAAAATTAAGAGAAAAATCAAAAAATAAAAGATAAATAGAAAAATAAAATCATTAAATTTGTTCTTACTTCTAAATTAAACCACCAACTACCAAATTCCAAATTACACTCCAAAAGCTCCAACCCACATTACAAAGTTTCTCCACAAAACAGATTCTTCATCAAACAACAAAAAATTTATGAAAAAACTAAGCAATCACAAAAATTATGCTAATTTGTAATATAAAGCTCACATATACAAAAATAAGAGCCACCCCAGAACTCCAAATTACAGGCAAAACCAAACTCATGCAACTCTAACACAGCTTAAGATAAAAGCCACCATGATACCACCTAAAGCTTTAAACTTGATGGTATGAAACAAATGGGGGAAACCCAGATAAACAAAAGAAAATAAGAAGATATAAATGCAGCCCAAAATGAGTAATTATACTTACAGATCATAACACAAAAGTCCAACCAGAAGAGAGAAATATGCTAAATGCTGGTGGGCGTTAAGGGATTCTTCTTCTTCTTCCTGTGTGTTCTGAAATATGTGTGGGAGGGAGACACAGAGAGATAGAGAAAAGAAAGAAAGTAAAACAACAGCAAAACAAGAAGAACAGCAAGTAGACGAAGAAGAAGAATCTAAGAAGTGGGTTTGCTGGCTTTGCTTTGCTTTTTGAAAAGGCAAAAGAAAAGCCTTCTGCTACTGACTCCTCTGTCTCTTGAACGTATTTATTTTCCTTTTACCTCATCATTGTAACTCTGTGAAAAGAGTGCTTGTGAAACAGTAAAAAGTGAAAATCCCGACCTGCTTTCAGTCACGCGCTGGCCCCACCCACTGAGTTGGGTCCCAGCCCCCCAGGTACTGGTTGGCCACATTGGTTTTTCTGCTTTTGTCAAGTTAGGAAGGGAGCAGAGGGTGTGTTTCTCACACACTGCCATACATGACGTCATGACGATGGAACCCGGGACTTACAAGGCAATTGTCTTGGCCGCGCAGGTTGAACAGTGCACTTACTTGTTCTCAAATGTAGCATGTGCAGATGTGCGCGTGGGGAGACAGTTTCTCGCTGGGGAAGTGTTTGGCGGGGCGTGGTTACTTACTGGTTAGTTGACGGGGGTGGCCTTAGCAGAGAAACCTTTGTTGTGTGAATTATTTACGAGAATGCCATCGCATGGAAGTGAGCATGTCTGTCTGTTTCTGACCCAAAAAAAAGAGCATGTATGCGTCTGGTAAAGTTCCGAAAAAGAGAGCATGTATGCGTCTGGTAAAGTTTCTTGTTGGACCAAAAAAATTTGGGTAGCCTAACATTTCAGATAATATTTAGACCAAACCAATAACAAGAAAAAAAATCTCTTCAGGAATATATATATATATATATATATCGTGCTGACGTTGTGTGTTTTTTATTATTCTATTTTATTTTTTTACCTTATTATACTGACATTTGCACAATAATAATATTTTGACGTAACCATAAAAGAAAAACCCCATATATATATATATATATATATAAACAATCACAAAATATCATTATTAATATTGGATGAGCCAAATGGCATGCACATGACAGTGGGCTCTTGCATGGAGATTTGGGACATGTTGAGAGAGTGTTAGTCAAGCTGTCGTTCTCATGACTAATAAGTCCCTTTTGACGGATTGATGTCTTTCATGTTATGATGAAAGTTAAAAATATTCCTATTTCTAAAAAGTTGATGTATAATTATAACAATATAGATAACATTAGACGCTAAAAATAGAGAGAATTCGGAGTGTTATTTTCTTTGTCATCTCATCTTTATATAATATTAGGGTTACTTGGAGGATGCTTCCTATTTTCTATGTTTTGCATCGTTAAAAAACTTAAGTCATAAAATATTAACTATCATGTAATGGGGATAAAACTTTTTGTTATTTTCAAGATGGTAAAACAGTGATATTCTCGTTGTATGAAAGTTTTTTTTTTTCCTCAAGTAGACAATCACATAATTATTGAAAGGATGTCCGCATATCAATGATAGTTACCTCTAAAATCTCTATTAAGAAAACTGAGTGGGATAAAATCTTAGTAAAAGGAAAAGAGTACAACATTTGTCTTGATAATTGACATCACGTTGAAATTCATTAAGGCATCTAATTGAGACCAACAAAATCAATGAACATGGTGCTTCAAGAAAGTACTTAAATTTCAATACTTTAATTGAGATATCGGATTCAAGTGATTCAAGGTTAAAACTTTAGGATTTTATATTGCAAATATCATAAACTAACCTAGAAGATTTAAGGGAGATGAGTAGAAGGGAGATCAATAAATTTTATGGTTTATTTATAAATAAAAAGAACCTAATATATTAATTTAGTTTGGAGTTAATATCCTAAAATTAATCTAATATATTAAAATATTATATATGATATATAATATACAAATAAAAAAGGTAAAAATGGAGTGGGAGCCTGGGACCACACTAGTCCCATGTTGGCTCCGTCCCTGCTCATAGTTTACCTTAACAACAACCACCCTTATAATTATTACAATGTTGCAAGAAATCTAATCCTACATGTACTTGTTAATTCACATCTCAACATTTTCTTCCGTCCTTTTTTAATTATAAGGAAACTTCAATTCAAATGTAAAATGCACCTAATGAATATTTGTGTTAACCTCTCTCCCCCGATTGCTTTTACTCAAAAAAAATATATATAATAAAAAAATAACCTTTCATATAGAAAATTAGAAGTTCACATGACAATATATGTAACAATCAGAATAAAACAACGCGAAAATATATTCTATAAAATAATCAAATCAAATTAATACAACAGTAGAATCAAATAGAAAATACTGACTTGGATAGGTGATAGAGTCCTGTAGAGTTGCAGTTCCTTAAAAGTATGACCACCATGATTTTATCACAAATCAAAGCCTAAGTATTGTAGCTTTGATTTATGGCGAACAATGACATGCTTTCTCTCAGGAAGTGTTTATGTGTGGAGAATGATAATGCAATTCCAAAAATTCTATGTCTTACTGGGTTGGACGAATTGTCAATATATAGAGGTCTAAAACCTCTTCATCCAACAGTTGTAATAACTATTCAAACATATTCGAATTTTAAATAATTATATTATCTAACAAATGAATTTCTAATTAATAAAAAAGAAATATTAATTTAATCAATAGAGCCCCAAGGCCCAAAGGCCATATTTTGACAATTTTATATATATATATATATATATCGTCCCCTTCTATTGAGGGATCAATTTGAGAGACACCTTTAGGGTCCTCTACGAATTATTTTTAAACGATCCAAACCATCTATTTTTTAAGTCTACATTCATAGATCATCCTTGCAAAAAATTAGACAAATCGGAAATCGTTTAGACATCCCATTGTGTCATACAAAATCAATGAACACGGTGCTTCAAGAAAGTACTAAAATTTCAATAACTCAATTGAGTGGTTAAATGATATTGGATTCAAGTGACTTTTTTGTAGAGATGATATTTGAATGATTATCTAAAAAATAGACGGTTTGGATTAGTTAAATACGATGCAGAGTGGGCCCTGCAAAGATGTCCCTCAAATAAGCTTTATTTGAGGAATTCCTCAACGAAAGTTCTCTGTATATATACATTCCAAGCCTAAACCAAGATGAACCCTAACTTTGCCTCCACTAGGGCCATATCCTATTTAGTGTTTTTCAAGTGAAAGTGTATTTTCCTATACAAACTCTAACAATATATCTATATGTTTTAGGAAGCTTTATTTACACTTCTAGTTTGTCATCATTTTGCAATCCAAAACTCAATATTTTATTATTTTAAAACACCTACACAAAGAGTGTGTGATGACAAACTGAGAATGCAAATAACATTTCTCATTTTTCTAACCAAACTATCAAAGATATTTTTGTATATAAACTAAATGCATACATATAGAATGAGATGATATGAGAATGCTTGTGTTAGAGTAATGTTAGAATAATGTTATCTTGATATACAAATGCTTATATTGTCAAAGTCTGAATTTGAACCATCCAATTTGATAAAAATAATACCAATTCATAGCTCGGATTCCTTTTTTTTTCTTTCTCTTTTTCTAGTACAAGCGATTGGTGGAGAGAGTTTACACAAATATTTATTAGGTGCATGGAGTTTTAAAACTTTGTCTACATGAGTGGAGATGAAAGATCTCAACCAACTGAGCTGTACTCCACTGCCTAGCTCGAATTCTTAATATGACAACACAAAGAGTATCTTATTTTGCTTGACAAGATAATATTTCTCCCACATATATCCTACACGTTAGCAAACCATATGATATATGCCATATTATTTGCAAAACTAGAAGTATAAAACTCAAGCATCCATGTAATTATTAATTGTGTGTTGGTGCCTAAGGCGTGGAGGATAAGTTATATCCTAGTGAAATTATTATTGATGGTTTGTAGACAAAATATTATATCTATAACGGCCAAGGTGACATAGATGCTTTGGTTTTGGACTTGAAGATAGTTTAAATGTTAATTTATATATTTGTTATAGTAGTTGTGGTGGGGAAGCATTTGTAGGTGATGTGGGGATATCCAACTCATTGTTGCCTTACCTCTAATGAATAATGATTAGTAAACTTAACACTAGCTAGTAGTGACTTGTAATTTAATTGAGAGTAGGGCTTTCGGCAATTGGCACCATAATTATCGCTAACAAGAGGTGGCCCAGGAATCTAGGGGAGCTGCGTAGCACTGTGGGCCTAGCTAGGGCTCCGTTTAGCAAGTTGGACGATATAGCATGATTGCGACTATAATATTTTAGGTTGCATATATTCTGTTTTCTATGTTTTTTTTTGTTTTTTTATTTTTTATTTTTAATTTTAACAATAAGGGTTCGAACTTGGCTGTAAATGGACGGACGAAAATTTTGAGATTAAATGCTAAATTTTAAATTCATTTTATGTTAAAAAAATTTCATGTTTTTTTTTTATACAACTATTGGGGAAATGTGGAATTGAATCCAGGACCTAGGATGCAAGATAAATACGCTTAACCACTTAAGCTACAAGATCTTTAATATGTTAGAATATGTACTTTGGTATTTCATATTAGGTACATCCTTAAATTTGTGTATCGCCACGTGTCCGCACATATTGATATAGGAAAGTGTGACGGCAATACATAGTCATATGCACGTATAAACATCTAAAATCCCAATATTTTGTAATTTAGACATATGAGGAACACATACATATAGAACTATATGTATGGGCTGGGTAAAGTTCGGTTTGGTCCAGTTCTGACCTCAAATTGGAATTGGAATCGACACTATTCATTCAGTCTGGTGTCCAGTTCAGCGAGGTCCAGTTTGCCCATAAACTGGTTTGATTATCGATTTTGGACCAAAATCTTTTTTTCTTTTTTTTCTTTTTTATAAATTTTTTTATATTCTTTTTTAACAAAACCCAACTAAAATTTCAATTTCATGTAAAGGGAGGTGATTGAGTCTAGAAAAGAGAGGTGATTTGGAGTTTGGTTTGGGGAAAGTTTAGTTGTAAGCTTATAAATTTAGTACTGGGCTTAAATATTTTATTAAACAAATAAAAAATTAGAAATTTAGTTATATACCCAATCTTAGAGATAGTCTTATAAAGAAACCCTATACTATTTAAAAACTATAAACATACCAAAATAAAAAATAAAAAATGATAGTTGTTAATTTTTTCAATTTAATAGATGTTTTTTAGTTTATTTGTGTGTATTAAATACCTATATTGCCCTTGCATTATGGATTTGAGAGAGAAAAATCAGATCTGCCCAAATATGCCAAAAAACCAAAATCAGATTTATTTTCTCCTTTCTTGTTGGTGCTTTATCTGGTGTTGGAGCAAGAGGAGCTTCCATTGAAGCTCCGTCTCAGGTCCAACTATATTATTCATCTTTAATCTACAATTTTCAATATTTCACATTCAATTTCTTGTTCTAAAATCGTGCCTCTATTGATTTTCTTTTTTTTCGGATTGTCCAAGACCTCGAACAAACCTTGATCAAATGCTCTTAGCTCTACTCCTCATCTTCGAGCTCTACTCCTCTTCGCCACGTCGTCGTCGTCGTCGTCGTCATCATTGTCGTCGTCGTTGTTTGGTTTGGACTTGAGATTTTTTATATTTTGCTTCAATTATGTGTTTCTCTTCGGATTTTAGTTGATTTTCAAAATGTATTTTAAGATTTGATGGTCAATTTATCTTTTATTACTTTTTCAGTTATGGATCTTATTTTTGTTTAACAATGTACTTCTATGACAGAGTATTAACAATGTACTTCTATTACAAAATATTAACAACGTACTTCTATGATATAATAGTATTAACAATTTGGGCTCAACTTGTTTTGAGTTGGTCTGGTTTGTTCTTTCTTCATCTTTTCTTTGTTGGACATGTATTAGAAATAGCAACATGACAAGCATTAATCAACATGATAGTAAATTAGCAGTGTTATTACCCTAAACTGGAACATTACAGGGGTAGACATGCATTAGAAATGGGATGTCATATGAAACTAGCAGTGTTATTACCCCAGACTGGAACATTACAGGGGGTAAACATCAGGGGTGGGCACTTAAACTGGCGAAACCAAAAATCCGAGCAGAACTGCACTTAACCAAATTGAAAAAAAACTGAGTTGACCAAAAAGTCAACAATCAGTCAAAAATTGAACCGGACCGATTTTGGATCCGGTTCCATATCTTCAAAAATCAGACCGGGCCGAACCAAAACAGTTAAATTGAAAAATATATAATTTCAATATATATTTATATTTAATGCTATATTTTTAATTTCACAAAAAAAAAACTAATATTTTTCCAAGTTCAATTTCAAAATATCTTTATTTTCTAACTTTAATATTTATTTTTATATGAAATTGAATAATTTGTTAATTTTCAAGTAATAATAAGAATATTTTCAGTTGAGAATTGTATTAAAAATTAATTTTTATAATCCGATTTAAAATAGAACCGGACCAAAATCGGTTCAACTCGAACCGGTCAGTTTTTGAAATTTTTTTATTAGAACCAAATCGAACCAAACTGGATGAATAGTACCAGATCGATTCTAATTTGGGGCAAAAATCAGTCCAACCCGAACCATGCCCACTCCTAGTAAACATGCATTAGAAATAGCATTTCATAAGAAACTAACAGTGTTATTACTCTAGACTGGAACATTACAAAAGGTAGACATGCATTAGAAATAGGATTTCATAGGAAACTAGCAGTGTTATTACCCTCGACTGGAACATTACAGCAATTAATCAACATGACAGTAAATTAGCAATGTTATTACCCTAGACTAGAACATTATAGCCATTAATCAACATGACAGTAAACCTGCAATGGTATTACCCTAGACTGGAACATTGCAAAGGTATACATGCATTAGAAATAGGATGTCATAGGAAACTAGAAGTGTTATTACCCTAAATTGGAACATTACAGGGGTAGACATGAATTAGAAATAGGATGTCATAGGAAAATAGCAGTGTTATTACCCTGAACTAGAACATTACAGCCATTAATCAACATGACAACAAACTAGCAATGTTATTACCCTAGACTGGAACATTACAGCCATTAATCAACATGACAGTGAAAGTGTGGAATATTACAATCATTAATCAACATGACACATTAATGAAGTTATGGTTTTCAAGACGTTTTGTTTGTAATGAATTTTTTTGGGTTTTTTCATTTATAAAATTGGGCTGGGTTTGTTTTGGATGCTATTTAAATTTTTTGTGTTGGACTTCTTTTTTAAGTTGATCAATGGCAATCACGTAATTTATAGAAACTTAAACACCAATTTCTTATGTAGTAAATGAGTTTTGGATGTGTTTCTAAAGTGCATTCTATGTGATTTTTTTATTTTTATTTTATAATTTCAGCCCATAGTTTGGATATATTAGTGAAGCTCCCTTAAAAATTACACTGTTAGTCCAATTTTTTTTAATACAAGAATCAAAACATTTTTGGTTAATTCGGTCCCCTTTTTTGTCAACCTGATTTTTTCCAGCCCAACTCGGCTCAGTTTTCCTATTCGACTCGATATGTTAAATTCATTTACTTTTTACCCCGGAGATAGAGATCAACCACTTCTGTAGTATACAGAAACATATGTGGTTTAACTGTTATAGAATTGTATTATGAATATTGATCTACATATGGACCACAGTCCGACCCGAAATCAACCTTATTGACACCAAAACTGTCCACTGCCAGCTCAATTCCATGGTCGCCCAGAAGTCCTTATCTTCTCTCTGAAAGCACTTTTGTAGGGCTTGAGTTGGGCTATATTAGCCTTTTCTCCGTTAGTGCCACTCACTGAAGTGCTTTTTCTAATAGTAATTGGCAAAGGCAAAGACATAGGATCTTCTTTTGGGTTGGCACATGGTAGGGACTCTGAGAAACCCAAAGGTTAACTTAGCTGCATGTGTTCCAAGTCCCAAAGTATATGTAAATACCAGATTGCCTCTCCAGGCGACACGTGTCTGAAATCCTAGTTGAAAATTATGCTGCATTGGCATTTTCTGCATGCAAGTATTAATAATGTAGGACTAGGAGGAGGACTATGTTAGGTCATGTGATGCGAACATACACACACAAGGAAACTATTTAAAATGTGACAAAACTTTGGTTTTCATGCATTTAATTTAATTCGTGGTAGTAGGTTGGTCTAGGTGCAAGTTGTATCATGTGGATTTCACTTAAATTTAGTAAGTTTGATTGTCTTCTAGGGGTTGGCATGATCTCTATTCAACCACCAAAGTCACCCCAAATTATATTACGGATTAGCTAAAGTTTATATTTTAAAAAGGTTTAATTGCTACGCTGCACCCTGAAATATTAGTCAATTTTTACTTTACCCCCTTAAAGTTAAAGTGACTCACTTTGCCCCCTTGACCAAGGTTTGATGTTCCACATTGCCCCTACCGTTAACTCCATCCAAAAGTCCGTTAAGTTAGATGACATGCCTGGGGTGTTTTAGTAATTTTGTGCACCTAGGTTTTTTGTTCACCAAACATAAAATTTAAACATTATTTACTTTTAAAAAAATTAAAATACAAACATAAAATTTAAAGCTTAAAAAAAAATTGAACTCTCTTTCTCTCTCTTTGTGCAGGGTGGGTTGCGATGAGGAAAATGGGCTAGAGAGGCACGGGTTGGGGAGAAGGGGAATGAGTATGGGGGCTCGGGTTCTGTGGGAGTAGGGTAGAAAAAACCAGAGGGAGGGGGCGATGGGACTCAATTGGGAAAGGGGGGAGCAGAGAAGAAATCGGGGGAAGTGTGAGAAATCAGTGGGGGTGGAGGAGGGGGGCAATGGATTTCTAGGTTCTGCTCAGGGAGGGGGTGGGGGGGAGAGAGGCGATGAATAGGTTTTTGGGTTCTACGCAAGGGAAGGGTGCGTTGCCCGGGGGGAGGGGGTGATGGCTTTTTCTGGTTCTACACAGGGAGATGGGGTGGGGTTGCCCGGCGGGGGGGAGGGAGTGATGGGTTTTTTGGTTGGGCGGGGGGGGGGGGCTTTTTTTTATCTCCTGTTAGGGGGGGGGGCTCCCCTTTTTTCGCATTACCTACTTCAATTTGCGTAATGACCTAGGTGCACAAAATTATCAAAACACCCCTACCACGTCATCAAACTTAACGGACTTTTAGATGGCACATCAAACCTTGGTCATGGGGACAAAATGGGTCACTTTAACTTAAGGGGGTAAAGTGAGATTTGACTAATGTTTCAAGGTGCATTGTAGTAATTAAGCCTTTAAAAAAAACCAAAAATTAGGGTCCTTGGGTTGACCTCAGTGGTTGAGGTGCTCCCCTCTCCCCCCCATGACCCAGCTTCGAATCCCATAGAGTGTGTGCCCCCTCCCCCTTATCAATGTAACTCAAAAAATAAAAAATAAAAAATTTCGACTACGATGATCGACTCTAAATTAAATCAATTAAGCTTAGTTATAATTTTTTGATCAATATCAATTGAACTAAAATAGCTAATTCGGCTTGAGTCCTTTGCAACTTGAAGACTTGTTTTTCAGAGGATCAGAGCCAAAAGTGCTTTTGGCAGTGTTTGATTGAAAAATCTAAAAATGCTTATGGATCATAAAACCGTTTTATAAAGAAGTATCTTTAGAATAACTTTCAAATACTTTTTCAAGAAGCATTCTGATTTTTAAAATAAATAAATAAATAAATTCTTTTAATAAAAGTGCTTAGAAGCACTTATAAGTATAAGTATTTCTTTTATAGAAGCATTTCTAAACGAGCATATTTCCACATGAAAAAGAAAACGCAATGTTTTTCCCTGAATGTATGTGTCTTTTCTTCTAGCTTAAACATAGTTTCTTTGTTAGAGATTAAATAAGTTCAGAGTCAAACATAGAGTACATGTTTCTTAAGAAGAATTCTTAAACCTGATTTTTGGTTTGGTGTTTCAAAGTAAAAAAAGTAAAAAGTAAATGAATTTTATGATTAGTATTCTAAAACTTATATCTAGTGGCCCATTGAAAGAAATATTATTATTATTATTATTTTATTTTTTTTGGGATCAGAAATAGAAATAGATAGGGTTGGGCATCTGAACGCAAAGAATTGAAACCAAACACGTTCTGAGCCGTACTGTACCGGACTCGTGATATTTTATTTAATTTTTGGCTACATCCAATATGATACCGAACTGTATCAACCTTGTATGGCACTGGAGCAATACCAGATATTTGATACAATTACATCTCGTACCGTACCTAACATTGTTTAATTCTAATTTTTATAATTTTTTATTTTTTATTCACACACACTCTCTCTCTCTCTCTCTCTCTCTCTCTCTCTCTCTCTCTCTCTCTCTCTCTCTCTCTCTCTCTCTCTCTCTGCCCCAAATCAACAGAGCCTTCAATTAAAGGAAAAAAAAATAAAAAAATAAAAAAAAATCTCTCTCTATCTCACTCTCTCACCCCATTCCATAATTCCAAAACCCAAACCAAACCCCAATCGATCATTTAATCAATTCAATCCAAAAACCAAACCCCAAATCGGATTGCATAAGCTTGGATTGCATCATTTATTTAGTTTCTGTTATGTCATAATTTATATGTATAAGTTTGTAAGCAATAAGGCATTGAATCGTATAAGTTTTTATGCGTTGAATGTTTATAATGCTTGAATGTTGCTGGATTGATGAATTAGCAAGTATTTGATTGAATATGTTGATTGGCGTTGATGAATGGATGCAAATTTTGCTGCTGTTTGCAACTAGCAACAGTGGTACTGAAATGGTACCGTTTCATACCGGAACCAATCGGCTCTGGTATGGTTTGATATCAAACACTGCAAGAGCCAATCCCGTACTATTTACAAATTCAGATACCTTGATCGAGAAATGGTCATCAAGAACCAAACAAACCAACTCAACCACAAGTGCCTAAACTATGCTTTAGGTCCAATTATCCAATTATAAGGAAAATTTTCGTAAAAAGTTTAAAGAGGTTTAATATATATATATTTCTGATTAATTTTGTATCTCATAACCAATAGGGTCTAGCTTAATAAAAAAAGGTATTGACTTGTAGATTAGATGTGTTAAGTTTGAATTCTATGACATTTTAGTTGTGTGTGTGTGTGAAACCCCTATCTTCTATAATTTAGACTATTACCTCTACTAAAAAAAACATTAATTTTCATATCACTTTTGTATCTCCACTTGTTTGCCTGTCTTAACTCATGACATAATAATAAATGGACCCATGTTGACTTATTCATATGTGTCGTGTTAGCAGACAAAATAAATAATAACAGATTATGAAATTAATTCATTATAAAAATCTACCTCTCATGGCAAAATATTAGTGAGTCCAAGTGGGTCCAGTTAGTGTCACGTTATGGGTTAACATAGCATTTCACCAGCATACGAATGAAGATATGCAAGTGGTAGGGAAACCAATGTTTCAGTACGAAATGGACAAAATTATCAAAACGTTTCTTTTTCTTATGTAACTAGTTGCACATGTAGTATGCCTTTTCCTTTTCCGTTTCACACGCTCTACGCGTTACTTTTTTTTATTTTTTTATTTTATATTTTTATAGTCAAAAAGCGATATCATTTTATTTGAGGAGAAGGATGGAATAAGTACAAAAAGTAAGCTATGTTTTAGAGGATTAGGCGAGTGTCTCTACATTCAATGGGCATTTTGGTCTTCGATTACGAAGTAACCTACCCTCTCAACTGCAAGTAATAGAAGGAACCTTGCCTTGGATAGAGTGGCCCCCCGTCTCCCCTAAGATCATGCCCGTAAAAACTATTTATTACAATCCTCATACAAAATATCAGTAAGGAAATCTATCGGTTCCTTGAACCAAGTAGTAGTAGAACCAATGGATGGAGAAAAGGGTTTAGGGTTCAAGGTTCAGTTTTTTCTATTAGTCATGAGTGTGCGAAAGATTTTTAATAGATATTTATTCAAAAAATTATTTAGCATGACATATTATAAAGGGTTAATCATTTTATTAGTCCTTGAACTTAGACCCGATTTGCATTTGAGTACCTCAATTTCCAAAATGGTTCCTGTGGTCCGTTAACTTCAGTTTCGTTAGGACAAATAGTCCTGCCATCAATTAGTGTTAACTTTTCTGTTAAATGCAAGGGCAAAATGGTATTTTGTATCAAAATTAATTAAAATATGAATTAAAAATTAAAAAATTAAAAAAAAAACTCTCACTCTCCCCTTCTATCCCAATTTATACTCCTCAAAACTTGATTTAATTTTTTTTTGTTGGTTTTTTATTTGATTTTCTTTTATTGTTATGTTAAAGATGGAATTTTTTATTCATCTTTTTTGACTTTAACATATATAATACCATTTTGCAGACTGCGACTAAGAAGAAAAATCTCTTATCTCTGACGACACTGACCGTTTGTTATATGAATGG
>NC_034015.1:5247386-5258560 GCF_000346465.2 Prunus persica
CATTTTTGCCCCTGCATCCATTAAAAAAATTAACAAAATTGACGGAATGACCATTTGTTATAACAAAAGTGAAATTAAAGGACCACGGGAACCATTTTGGAAATTGAGGTACTCAAATGCAAATCGGGTCTAAATTCAGGGACTAATAAAACGAACGATTACCCCTATTATAAAAACTCATATAGAGCTTATTTGGAGAGAAAATCCCCAAAACTAGAAAATGACTAGTGGCTAATTTAGATTTTTCACTCCAAATAGTGTATATTATGTGATGCTAAAATGAGTTTATTAGTGAAATCCTCATTTTTAAGCCTAGCAAATGAAGGTAACTAAGAACTCATGAGCTGCCTTTGGGCTTCCGTCTGCAATCTCACTTACAACAACTGCTAAGGTCATTGTATTTCACCAAACATATCAGGTTTACTCATAATGATTATAAATATAAATATGTTTAATTCAATGTATAAAGTTGAATTTGATATATAGATGCATTAACAAGAGTGAGACACACCTACTTACAGATGAATTTGAATCAACTTATTTACCCCAAAAAAAAAAGATAAAAGAATTTGAATCAACTTAAGACTACAATCTTGGAGGGAATGCATGAATTAATGGATCTCCAATAACTTTATAATACTTATTGATTTCAAATTGTGAATCTCCAATAACAAAAACAAAACAGCAAATACAAGAATCTGAATCAAAACTGACCGCCGGCGCCGTGTGGGGCAACTCTAATGGAAGCACGATGAGCAGTTTAGTCTTACGCCACAGCAGGCATGTCCTTGAGCCATGCATCCAGGGGCTTACCAATTGAGAAGACAATGAAGCCAATCTCACGCAGCTTGTCTGCATCAATAACATATCTACCATCAAATATGAATGCCGGTTTCTGCATGTTCTCATAAATCTTGTTGTAATCAAGGCTTTTGAACTCATCCCACTCAGTCAGAATGCAAATCCCATGGGCGCCCTTCGTCGCCTCGTACGCGTCCCGGACAACTTTCACTTGATCCACATTAAAGCAACTGGTCGGATTCACGGGCTGCAGGTGAATTGGATGGTCCCAATCAAACTTTCTCAAAGTGAGGTCCCTTTGGATCTGGTCCTGAGTGACCTGAGGGTCATATATGCTGAGCTCGGCCTTGTCCACCAACAAGCCTTTGCACACATCAATTGCTGGGGTCTCCCTTGTGTCACCTGTATCTTTCTTGAAGGCAAACCCTAGTATGGCAATCTTCTTTGTCGACACGGTGTTAAACATGGAAGCGACTACACGGTTCACGAACCGGCTCTTCTGGTAGTCGTTGATCTTCAGAACCTGTCTCCAGTACTCTGCCACCTCCGGGAGGCCATTGCATTCACAGATGTAGACAAGATTCAGGATGTCCTTCTGGAAGCAGGACCCCCCAAAACCGACACTGCTGTTGAGGAACTTGGGGCCTATCCGGGTGTCCTTGCCAACAGCATGTGACACCTGAGAAACATTGGCCCCGGTAGCCTCACAAAGGGCAGACATGGCATTAACGGACGATATTCTCTGCGCTAAGAACGCGTTGGCAGCGAGCTTCGAGAGCTCTGCAGACCAAAGATTGGTAGTTATGATTTGGTCTTCGGGCACCCACTGCGTGTAAATATCCTTTAATGCTTGGATGGCCTCCTGGCCTTCAGGGGTTTCCCTGCCGCCAATGAGCACGCGGTCCGGGTTAAAGAGATCTTGGATTGCTGTTCCCTCCGCAAGGAATTCGGGGTTCGAGAGGATTTGGAACTTGATCCCCTTGCTGTTGTGGCTCAAAATCTTCTCTATTGCCTCAGCTGTCTTAACTGGAACCGTAGATTTTTCGACAACAACTTTGCTAGACTCGGAGACATCAGCAATCATTCGAGCAGCGCTCTCCCAATATGTCAAATCTGCGGCTTTACCTGCGCCGAGGCCGGTGGTTTTCGTGGGGGTGTTGACGGAGACGAAGACTATATCGGCTTCCTTGACGTGCTTCTTGACATCAGTGCTGAAGAAGAGGTTCTTGCCTCGGCATTGCTTCACCACATCATCAAGGCCAGGCTCATAAATGGGAAGCTGGTCGCTGTTCCAAGCTTCAATCCGTTTGTCCCAGATATCGACAACGACCACTTCAACAGACGGGCACTTGAGGGCAATCACTGCCATTGTAGGACCTCCAACATATCCAGCTCCAATGCAGCAAATCTTCACCATTTTCCTACGTATGTTCCACTACTCTATATGCCTGCCATATATACATACACATAAAATTAGGTTCATATTATATATATATATATACACACATAAAATGATTTTGTGGCACTCCAAAATCACCCTTACATGACCTCATACGCTCCTCATGCGTGGGTGGTAGAGGAGTGTAGGAGGCGAAGTGGCCAAAAAAAAAAAAAAATAGTCACAGTAAATTTCTGTTTGATCCTACAATTTATGAAAATGGAATATTGTTCAATTTCGAAGTTTCTAACCCTACACTGAATCATGGTTTAACCAAACCCTTTTAACCCGGATCTATAGACTATAGATTTATGGCCACATCCTGTTCCTAAACCTAAGACTTTTAGCCTCAATAATTTCAAGAACATCCTCCTTTTTTTTTTTCTTTTTTTTTTGGGGGGGGATTATATTCAAACAAACATTGCTTAAACTAGAAAATTTTCATTAGAAGAAGCAAAATAAGATGTACCCAAAAAAAAAAAAACAAAACTGGTAGATCCATACATGGACAAAGAAAAAGAAGTTGCTTACAGAAATCCCCAGTAATAATAAATTGAACAGATCCATGGAGAAGTAGCTTAATTCACATTACGACAATGGATGAGTGATCAAACGTAGATATAGAACGAACAGAAAATAATAACTTCATGCGCCAGATCTGACCAATTGCCAGTTCCATAAACAAAACCCATTTAAACTTAAACTATTCAAACGAATTGCACAAGCTGAAACAAGAGAAAAATAATATAATCCAAGTGATGATTTAGAATTACCAGAAAAGCTCTCCAAAGCGAGTGTATGATCAAAGAAGAGCATGTTGAGGCTTGTTTAAATACCCCTGCGAGATTTATGCAACTATTTCTTTTGATAATAATACTATTAGCGGGCCAATGCTTGGTGGAGACTAAAATTCGTGCGGTGAACGCGGGTGGGGCTGATTTCTGGATCCGTTTTTTTCTTTTTAATTTTTCTTTTTCAGTGAGTGATTTGGGACTTTCTTTGTAAGTATTAACTATAGCTTGCTGCCATGCCATCACTTTACTTTGTAACTTCAAAAAGAGTAATTTCTCTGGGATTCTTGTTTGGGTTGGAGCAACCGGCGTCGGGGGAGGAGGGGCTTGCATGCATCTTCGTGCGTAGAATAGAAGGAAGCCTGTCTTGTATCTCTCTGATCGTGCTTCTTTTGTTGTTGTGGTTGTCAAGCTAGCTAGGGTTGCTCTTCAGACAGGCCTCCAAAGTCTCCTTTCAATTTTTTCTTAAAACTTTTTGGCTGAGAGGTCATGAGTTCCAAGCGATTTCTTGTTTGCATAAAGCTGAAGCAAGTTCAGCTTCATTTCCAATCAGCTTAATATACATGCATATATATATATAGGATCCATGCTTTTTATTTTTTTTGGTTGGAATAGATGCTTTATTAAAATAATAAGCACCATAAGAGTGTACATAAGATAACACTGAAAACAACAAATACTTTATTAAAATTTATCGCTGCAAGCCAAGGGAAATTATGCGTCGAAAATTGACATTGCATCATTGAGAAAGGGAAGTTATTCAGAAAAAACATAAGTAAATAAATAAAAGAAAAAGAAGAAGATGAAGATACTAGGCTGAGGTGTTCAGAAGGAGAGAGACCAGATTGGTAGTGGGTAGGTTGTTTGGCATTGGGAAACTTAAAATTTGTGATAGCAGGGTTGGGAAAATTATGTTGGCGTGACTGGTGGATATTGACTTACTTTCCTTACACACTAAGAATTCCTATTATAATTGTAATTGATTTACTTTAATTCCTGATTTCCTACTGCAAATAGATTTAGGAATTTATTATTTACTTGCTCATTCAGGTTTCGTTGTATTATAAATATGACCTCCTACAAGGAGAAGAATACACAGAAAATTCCCACAAACAAATATTCTCTCATAGTTTTCATATTTTAGCATGGTATCAGAGCGGCGATCTTGGACTTGCTGACTCTAGTTTCAAACCCCCGCCGCTGCTATGGGGGTTGATGATTTTTTCAACCCTCATGGAGGTAGCACCACCGACTCATTCTCTCATTCTCCACCAACCATCGTTGAGTTGAGTGCCCAAATGGCTCCGCTCCTACAGATGCAGACTTTGACCCCGAACCCGATCCAGAATCAGGATCCTCTTTTGACGACCCCGACCCCGACCCCGACCCCGACCCCGACTATGACGACGACGACCCCGACCCCGACTCCGAAGACGACCCCGACTATGACGACGACGACCCCGACCCCGACTCCGAAGACGACCCCGACCCCCACTCCGATAATGACCCCAACCCCGAATTTGTCTCTGATTCAGACCCTGATCCCGATTTCGACTCCAACTCCGGCCCCGACTCAGGCTCAGATTTCGATCCCAATTCCTACTCAACCTGTATCCTATGGATCTTCCGCTGCACAGATTATGACTTCTAGACTAACGACCCCGACACATGGACCAGATTGCGCATATTGTGGTGATCCGAGACACACTTGTGAGACTTGTTTTAAATCGCATGGCTACCCCAATTGGTGGGCTACTCTTATAGATCGAGGACAATGCAATATGACCAGTAATGATACTGGTTATGGATTCCATACTTCCGATAAGATTGATTCTAGGAGCTGGATAATTGATTCCGGTGCAACTGATCATATGACGTTTGATCCTGATGATTTTCTGAATACTACACAACCTCGACGAACCTGTATTGCAAATGCCAATGGTGTTACTTATCCTATGACAGGGGCTGGCACTGTTGCACTCTCATCCTCTCTCACACTGTCTAATACTTTACTTGTTCCATCTTTATCCACTAAATTGTTGTCCGTTAGTCAGCTTACTGAACAATTGAATTGTTGTGTACTCATTTATCCGAGTTTTTGTTTGCTTCAGGATATTCACACTAAGGAGATTCTTGGTCGTGGTACTAAGAGATAGGGGCTATATTATGTCGATGACTTCAGTCCCGGCATGGCTAACAGCGTGACACATCCCTTTGATAGCAAACAAAAGCAAATCTGGTTGTGGCACCGTCGATTGGGACATCCGTCTTTTAGTTATATGAAGCATCTTATACCAGATTTATTCTCAGGTTTCAAGGACTCTGACTTCATGTGATACTTGTATTTTGGCCAAGAGTCATCGTGTGCCCTACCCGTTGAGTACTACCAAGTGTACTACTCCATTTACGTTAATTCACTCTGATGTCTGGGGACCTTCTCCTATCACTGCTCCTTCTGGTGTTCGATGGTTTGTCACATTCATCGATGGTTTGTCACATTCATCGATGATTGTACACGGATGACATGGCTTTATTTGCTGAAGCATAAAAACGAAGTGTTTTCCTGTTTTCAGTCCTTCCACAAACAGATGAAAACTCAGTTTAATGCTCAAATCCAGATTCTTCGCTCAGACAATGGTGGAGAATTTGTCAATCATGACTTTCAGACTTACTTCCAACAACATGGAATTATCCATGAGACGACTTGTCCTCAGACACCACAACAAAATGGTGTTGCTGAACGAAAGAATTGACATCTTCTTGAAACCGCCCGAGCACTTCTGATTGGCGCTCATGTTCCTCGCCATCATTGGGATGATGCTATTGTCACCGCAGTTCATCTAATCAACCGCATGCCTTCTGGTGTACTGACCTTTAAAAATCCCTTACAGGTGCTTGCACAACACAGACCTCTGCCTTCTGTTTTGGTACTCACACCCCGAATCTTTGGATGTGTGGCTTTCGTTCATCTCCACAAAAATCAACGTAGCAAACTTGATCCATGTGCGCTTCGTTGTGTTTTTGTGGGTTATGCCACTCATCAGAAAGGCTACCGCTGTTATCACCCTCCTACCCAACGAACCTATGTCACTTTGGATGTGACCTTTCTGGAATCTGAGCTATTCTTCCATGACCCATCATCCAATTCTACACTTCAGGGGGAGATACGAAGTGAAGAGCAGAATTGGAGCAACTTGGAAAATAAAGAAATTCTCCTTTGTACAGAAATGATTAATCATTCCGAGTCTGGAGCACGAGAGTACTCTCTGTCGAAAAGCGACCAATCGCCCATTCATAGCGATCAATTGCCTGACCCACCTGATCCTTGCGAAGATATTTCTGATCCGAGTCTCACACCTACAGACAATACAGAACAACAAGATGAAGACCCCCTCTCTAACTCAACAGTACCAACAGACCAATCTCCTGAGAATATCCTTGAGGTAACTACTCCTACTAGACTTGTGTATTTAGATGATAAAACTATTGGATATCAATTACCTTTCAGGCAAAATCGTGGGAAGCCACCAAACCGTTATTCACCTGATATTGGCAAGACATCCAAGTATCCAATTGCAAATCATGTATCCACTGAGAAGCTGTCTGAACCACTCAAGGCTTTTGTGCATCAGTTGTCTGCTATCCATATTCCAACCAAGGTCTCTGAAGCATTGAAAGATCCTAAGTGGGTCCAAACTATAAAAGATGAGATGAAGGCCCTTGAGAAAAATCAGACTTTGACATTAGAGACTATACCCCGAGGAAAAAAGACTATCGGATGTAGATGGGTGTTTACTATAAAACACAATGCAGATGGATCTATCGAGCGATACAAGGCAAGACTTGTGGCAAAAGGGTACACACAGACTTATGGTATAGACTATGAAGAAACTTTTGCTCCAGTTGCAAAATTAAACACCGTCAGAGTCTTATTGTCCCTTGCAGCTAATTTGGATTGGCCACTACACCAGTTTGATGTAAAGAATGCTTTTCTACATGGCGAACTCACGGAGGAGGTGTACATGGACATTCCTCCTGGATATAATACTACTCAGACTGGGACAGTTTGCAGGTTACGAAAAGCATTGTATGGATTGAAACAGTCACCACGTGCATGGTTTGGACGGTTCACCATGGCAATGAAGAACAATGGTTTCAAACAGTGCAACTCAGATCATACTCTGTTCTTGAAACATCGAAAAGGGAAGGTAACAGCATTAATAATCTATGTTGATGATATGATTATTACTGGGAATGATACACAGGAAATATCACTGCTACAAGACTATCTGGCTACGGAGTTTGAGATGAAGGATCTAGGTGGACTCAAGTATTTCTTGGGAATTGAGGTGGCTCGATCGCAGCAAGGCATATTTCTCTCTCAAAGGAAATATGTCTTAGACTTGTTGACAGACACAGGAATACTAGATTGTAAACCTGCGGACACTCCTATTGTTCAGAATCATCATCTTGGAGAATATCCGAATCAAGTTCCAACTAACAAAGAAAGATACCAAAGGTTAGTGGGAAGATTGATCTATTTGTCACATACTCGACCAGACATTGCTTATGTGGTGAGCGTTGTCAGTCAATTTATGCACTCTCCAAGTGAAGACCATATGAATGCAGTTCTTCGGATACTTAGATATTTGAAGTCTGCACCTGGAAAAGGACTTATGTTCTCAAAGCATGGTCATCTAAATATTGATGGTTATTCAGATGCAGAATGGGCAGGTAATGTAACAGACAGAAAATCCACATCGGGTTACTTCACATTTGTGGGAGGTAATTTGGTGACATGGAGAAGTAAGAAACAGAATGTAGTAGCTTTATCCAGTGCAGAAGCCGAGTTCAGAGGCATGACTAAAAGGATTTGTGAACTTCTTTGGTTCATAAAGTTGCTTACTGAACTTGGGTATAAACCTACATCCACAATGAATCTCTTTTGTGACAACAAGGCTGCTATAGCCATTGCACAGAATCCGGTTCAGCATGATCGTACTAAACATGTTGAGGTGGATCGACACTTCATCAAACAAAAGCTTGAGGCTAAAGTGTTTCAATTTCCTTTTGTGAAATCCGAGGATCAATTGGCGGATATTTTGACAAAGGCGATTTCCAGTAAAGCATTCCACAATTCACTAGATCAGTTGGGCATTGGCGACATCTATGCACCAACGTGAGGGGGAGTGTTGGCGTGACTTGTGGATATTGACTTACTTTCCTTACACACCAAGAATTCCTATTATAATTGTAATTGATTTACTTTAATTCCTGATTTCCTACTGCAAATAGATTTAGGAATTTATTATTTACTTGCCCATTCAGGTTTCGTTGTATTATAAATATGACCTCCTACAAGGAGAAGAATACACAGAAAATTCCCACAAACAAATATTCTCTCATAGTTTTCATATTTTAGCAAATTATTCTGCGAAAAAAAATACGAATGGAGAAGGGGGAGGGGAAGACTAGAGAGAGAGAGATTATTTGATGAACGGCTACATTAAACTCTTGGTTTCGTATTGGTCACATGTTCATTTCAGGAGAAGTTCTTCCATATAGGATGCATGCTTGAACATCTAATAAACCATCATATAATATATATGTATATATATAGTAAAACCCATTATTTTATCTACAACCCATTATGTTATTTTTCTTACCTACAACCCATTATGTTATTTTTCTATAAATAAAACCCTGAATTTTATAAGAAAAACCTTATGTACTATCGACTTTATTTTTCAATTGATTTTGTGTAATTTAATATTTTTTTTTTCCAAATTGGTGACATTTAATGTTCTTATTTGTTTCTTTTACAACCAATTTAATTTCTCTGTGTTCTTTTGGCGTGAGATTTTTTTTCTTCTTTTTTTGCAATATATTCGAATTTTCATTCCATCAATGGTTACCAATTTTCTTTAATTCAAATTTCATTTATAGATTAATGTACGCTTTCTTTAGATTCAAAATTATTATGTATCTATTTTAAATTGTATTTTTAAATATAAGTAATCATTATATTAAAAAATATATGTAAATTAATATACATAGTCTTAGTGAAGAACATAAAGAATTATAGGTAAATAATTTACTTAAATAATATAAGTAAATTATTGGGGAGCTTTAGTTTTAAAACAAAATATAGTTTACTAATTTGGAAGATAGGAATACAATTTCATCTAATTAGCATAAGGCCAAAACCAAAATGTAGTACCTAATTTTACAAAAATATCATTAAAAAATATCAAAATTACACACAATGCCACTCCTTCTAAAGCAAGCATACTATGCCACATGTCCATATCTAGCCAACCGCCACCGCCATCAAGCCACCCGCCGCCGACCACCTGCCACCACCACCGGCCGCCACCGCCCGTCGTCGGCCTACCACAGTCTGCAGGGGACCAACTCCGTTGCCCTTTATTCACCTTTTAAAAAAAAAAAATTGTGTCATTGAAGGGACTCAAACCTTGACCATCAAAGGAGGAAGGCTCCCTCACAAACCACTACACCAAACTTGATTTTGTAATATTTGTTCAATTCTACAACATTTATATAAACAATCAACGGTTTTTATTATAAAAAATATAAAAAAATCATTTCAACACCTATTCACACAAAAACTACAGCAAAAATACAATGTAGATATCAATTATGTTAAAAACAACTACAAAAATAAAAATCCAATTGTAATTAAATGAAAACTGCAATGCAGTTTCCAAAAGTCCAATTTTGACCCTTGCTCCTTTCCAAAATTGCAATGTAGATATCATATTTTATACCTAGTGTTCCTTTCTAGAGGATTGGCAAGCTGGGTAGAGCATCATAGTCAGGGATGTTGAGTCCCAGGCCAAGAGAAACAGCTGTAGGTACACCCCCACGGAAACTAAAAGGATATCCACGGAATAAGTCTACATCTTCTCTGTATGGATCATTAAGAGTGTTGAAAAATAGAGGAGTTGATGGATTTAACAAGTTCTTTATATGTTGTTCGAGTGCATTGATCTCTTTCCCAGATGGGTCTTTCGCAATCTGCATACAGGATACAGATGTGAACACATACGAGAATATGAAAATTTCAATAATAACAGCAAGAATCACATATAATATTCATAACATATATATCAGACACTTGTTTTGAAATAAGACAAAACCCAGATCAAACACAATATGCTTAACAATATGCTAAACAACAGCTTATTATGCTCCAAATACAACAATCCCAATAAAAATCCCTCACAGTTTTATCACCCAAAACCCAAAAATTGACAAAAGTGTTAAACAACAAACCCATTATTAACCCAGAACTCCATATCCTAAAAAACTTGTATTAGAGTTGTATCAACTCTGGAATCAGCTTCAAAAGAAAGAAAGCTCCCTTTGCGAGAACTTTGGCTTTGAGTTCACCTGCATCTGCATCTTCTTGTCTCCTTCCAACAGATTCTTGTCCCCCCTATCTTCAGCTGTTGTTGGCTTAATCATATCCGACACCGCCACCGTGATCTCTTCCACAGGATCTACTATCACTCCCTTGGTTCCCATTAGGTGCTGCATCTTGCCACTGCAAACGACGCGCCGTACGAAGTCACAACCACTTTTCCGTCGTGACCCCTGCACGAGAGAGAGATAGAGAGAGAGAGAGAGAGAGAGAGAGAGAGAGAGAGAGAGAGAGAGAGAGAACGGAGTCCCCTGGACTAATGAGATAGATCTGATTTTGGCAAAGGCTCTTAACAAAAGGGTAAAATTGTATTTTATCTCTATAATTTAGACAGACCCAACGAATCTTGGCCTCCTCTTTGGCCTAATCCAAAATAACAATTCTTTCATAGTTATTAAAACCAAAACTAAAATACCCAATGTAGGGGTGGGCAAAAAAACCGATAAACCGATCAAACCGACCGAACCAAACCAAACCAAACCGAAAAATAAGGTTTTTTTGACCAAACCAAAAAAGTCAATGCTGGACCTGAACCGAACCGTTGACTTCGGTTCAGGCTTCGGGTCTAAAATTTTTTGAACCGTTGGACCTGAACCGAACCGACCATTATTTAATTATATATGCATTTGACACATGGCGTTGTCTCATTGGCTTAAATAAGAACTTTGGGTGGGTCTGCTTGCACTATATTAGAACCTCT
>NC_034015.1:5258666-5356499 GCF_000346465.2 Prunus persica
ATTTCTCTCTCACTCACTCACGAAACTCACGAAACGAAACCCTACACTATTTCTCTCCCGATCTGAGACTAACCCTCACCTCATCGGCCGCCGTCCCTTGGCTCTCTGTCTCTCTCTCTGCCTCTCTCTCGACTCGTCCCTTGGCTCTCATCTCGAACCAAACATCATCCAATTTTATTGGTTTTTGGAGCGAATCCTTGTAAATTCTGGAGGGCTCTGGTTCATTCTAAGGTAATTTGTATGTATTTGGTTTGAATTCTTAGTTGTTTTCATTTTCCCTAATTTAGTAGATTATTAGGGTTTTGAAATTTTGGTATTCTGTTGTAATTAACACAATTTGTTCTTAATTTTGCAGTAGTTGTGCTTAGTCTCTATGGGTTTGGATTAATAGGCAAAATTGAAGGTATAAATATTTCTGTCTCAATCTCTATTCGTGGCTTAAAATTGAATGTGTGCATTAGAATTACATATTTTTATATCATCAGCTCCACATGGCTTTACTTTCGATGTATGGATTTTTGGTATTTAATGTGCAAGCAATTTCTGTGGCTTTTCTTTGATATGAGTATGTTTGATTCTTTCACAATTTTCAGAGGGCCACTGGTTTCGGCGCTTTCTGTAGTTGTGTTAAAGATTTGAAGTTCTTAGTCAGCCAGTTGACTTAGTTCAGTTTATAGAAAGATGTAGTGTTGTTTGAAATCAGGAATTTGAGAGTCTATTCAAAGTGAAGGATTGAATTCTGCTTGGTTGCCTGGAAAATCCAAGATTTAAAAATATTTAATTTCTGGAAAGTGAAGCTCATTTCAACCATGCCGAATAGATTTATTAGTTCTCGCTGACTAATTTTCAGTTTTTAAGGTTCAAAAGAATAAAGTTTATGATAGTCCAAGCTTGTAGTTTCTTTCTTTTCCTGCATTGTCTTAGAACTGAAACAAATTTTTTTTTCCTTGAACTTGCAACTATTTTAAAATTGATAACTCGAAAATAATTTCATTTGTTTCCTTGCTACAGTTTCATCTTTCTTTTTCTTGAAAATTATGGTGTGAGGAAGCTGGAAGCAGTGTTCGCGGTTCTGATTGCAACAATGGCACTGTCATTTGCATGGATGTTTGGGGAAGCTAAACCCAGTGGCACCGAACTTCTTATTGGTATTGGATTCTACTCCTCTATCTGTGATTTTTCTTATCAGTTATATATATATATATATATATAGCGATAGGTGATTCAGGCCAAAAGGGTCGTGCTACTTTGCACCTCTTCATCTAATCTACTATCATGTGGATTCCTCTTTGTAGGTATTTTGGTTCCTAAACTTAGCTCCAGAACAATAAAGCACATGAGAAAGCATACAACCCATGTAAATAAAACATGTCACCCTCCCGACTAGGTTCGACTAGCTGTCTTTCTCTCTCTCATTCCTTGTCGGAACACAACCAAAATCTTCGGAAATCTGTATGAGCCGAATGTAATGTAGTTACAGCTATTTTCTGGTCTGTTGAGAATAAATGGAGATGATACACTCTCACTTATTTAACAAAGGTTTTAAATGGTTTGGTCTTCATTCAAATGTGAACTACAAAACCGCCAAATCATAAACAAAAGAACATGAGAAAGCACATTCTTGGACTATCATATTAAATCATATGCTCAATGATGATTGCTACATGTGATGCAAAAACTGTGGTGGCCAATATGATATGTGGATGGAACATTCTTGTTTGATTTCGTTTATGCTTTTCTATGCTGCTCTCTTTTGATTCATACTTTTCTGTTGGACCCTATTTTATTGCACTTAAGTTCATTTCAGTCTTTCATTTGTGTCCCCATATGATTTACTTTTTGTAATGTATATCTATCTTTGCTGTTGCTGTTTTGAGTGAAGCTTGTTTATGGAACGAATGAAGCTTGTTTGTAACCTAACCCTTTTTTTGATTTCATTCACAGTTGTTTAGCGTCGCAGCTGCTGCTGCTGCTGCCTGCTGCTGCTGCTGCCTGCTGCCTGCTGCTGCTGCTGCTGCCTGCTGCCTGCTGCTGCTGCTGCTGCTGCTGCCTCCTGCTGCTGCTGCTACTGCTGGTATTCTGAGCTTTGAAAGTTTGGAAAATTTTGTTTAAATGGAGGTAAATATTCGTTGCTGCTGCTAATCTCTTTAAATCTGTTTCTGTAATCTGTATAAATCTGTTTTTGTAATATGTTTAAATCTGTTTATGTAATCTGTATAAATCTGTTTTTGTAATCTGTTTAAATCTGTTTTTGTAATCTGTTATTGTTTAAATCTGTTTTTGTAATCTGCTTAAATATGTGTCTGTAATCTGTTTTTGTTTAAATCTGTGTTTGTAATCTGTTTAAATCTGTGTTTGCAATCTGTGTTTGCAATCTGTTTTGTAATCTGTTTTTGTAATCTGTTTTTATAATCTGTTTTTGTAATCTGTTTTTGTAATCTGTTTTTGTAATCTGTTTTTATAATCTGTTTTTGTTTAAGTCTGTGTTTGTAATCTGTTTTTGTTTAAATCTGTGTTTGTAATCTGTTTAAATCTGTGTTTGCAATCTGTGTTTGTAATCTGTTTTTGTAATCTGTTTTTGTAAATTGGATGGTTGAGGCTTTGATTTGTTCCCAAAATTGGATAAGGTCCGAAGATATAGCTTCATTGCAATATGTGCCAAGCATTGAGGAGATGGAGTTCTATGAATCAATTGAAATGGGTAATATTTTCATTTCTATAAGTATATTTGAATCCGATTATTTTCTTATTTTTATGTGTTCTAACTCAAATTGGTTTGATTTATTTTATTATATTTTGTAGAAATGGGGAGTAAAACATCCATGACAAATTTGAATAAGACTCTCCCTTCTTAGTGTGATTAAGATATGTTGGAAGGTATTTTTATTGCATCTTATTTTAATTATGATTTGTTGATGGTGAAACTTTGTGTTAATTCTTTTAAGTGTTGTGTAGGTTGCTTTGTGAATGCTTTTGAAAGAATGGATGCAGCAGATTTTTTGCAAGGATATTATCTCTATGTGTATTTTTGTGATGGGTTGTAATCTTTAATGTCATAAGTTTAATTTGGTTTGTGTATTATTTTTTGTAATGGTTTGTAAGAGATTATATTTCCTTTCCTTGGTTGGTTGGTTGAATTGAATGTGTGTATGTGAGATTTATTTAGTTTAGAAACTTAGATTGGAATGATGGATTTTTATAGCTTGAATTTACATAATTTCAGGTTTTGAAAGAGAAGTAAAAAGTGTTTTGGGCTTGTTCATAAGAATTTAATAGGTTTTGGCAATTTGACAACAAAAAAAAGGGTTTTGGCTGAAAGGAAATCGGATTTGGGCTTTGTTTTACTAAAAAAATATGATTTGGGCTTTTTTTGGCCGAAAATAAATAAGATTTGGGCTTTTGGAAAATTGAAAAAATGGGCTCAAGCTCAAACCGAGAAGAATTCAGAACCGACCCGAGAACCGAGCCCATTGCCGGTTTGGCCCATTTTCGGGTTTCATCCTAGACCCGACCCGACCCGAGAACCGAGCTCTCCTTCGGTTTGGCTCGCGGGTCGGCCAAAATTTGACCCGACCCGAACCGTGCCCAGGCCTAACCCAATGTCTCAAAAACTAATTAGTAAAGTTAATTATGTCTAATACCTAATTTTTCTTCTGAGGAATATAGGTGCATATAGGTAAACAGATTACCTATATATTTTTACCTATCTAATATAGGGTAAATTTACCTTTTTTTATTTTTTATTTTTATAGTTTAAGAATTATGTACCTATTTTTTCTACATAAATATGTCCTTATCATTTTACCTATCATGTATTAGACATGTCGGTAATTTTTTTTTTTTTTTTGGGCATGTATCACCATAAGTTTCCAACATACAAGTACCTAATCAATACTTTTTTGGGAATAAAAATAATTTGTATTAGGTAGATATTATCATTGGTTGTTTAGCTATAATATTATTATATGTATTAGGTTATTTATGTACATTGGTGTCTGTCCATTAATTTATTTTTGGTTGAAAAGTTTTTTTTTTATGCTCAAATCTTGGGGGAGAATCGCCATTAAGTATTTAAACCCAGAAAAAACAGGTTAAAAAAATAATTGCCCAAGAATAGGTTCCGAAATTCAAAGTAAATAAATATAAATGTTAAAAATAAGGAATTTGACAAGGTAGATGGCATAGTCTGTAATTATTTTATAATACTAGGATAATTATGAACCTATATTCAAATTTTGATTTTTAATAGAAGTTGAAAAATAGGTGAGTTCAAAAAAGAAGGGTTTCTCGAAAGGAGAGAGGGTTTCTCTAAGGTTTGGCGGCTGCTTTACATGCGTTTCATGACAGCTATATGGAGTAACACAAAGGTGCTAGTACGGGATCTAGACACTGAAAGTGGATATGAGAGACGATGTGGAAAGGGTATTACGACAGAGTGGAGGAACTTGAGCAACGGTTTGGGGCTAACCTGCGTCTATCAGACAGAGAACGACATAGGGTACGCATAGTAGAGGAAGAAGTTAGGAACTGTTTGGTGGGGCACCGGTTTACTCTTGTAGCAAAGGTTTTGACAGGAAAAGTAGTTCCCAAGGAAAGGTTTGTTGGGGTTTTCTCCTGCTTGTGGAAGGGGACATCTGAAGTGTCCATCAAGGAGGTTGCTGAGAAGCGATTCCTGGTACACTTTGCAAATCAACGTGGTATGGCTCGGCTCTTAGACGTGGAACCTTGGAACTTTTATGATGCCCTAGTCTTACTCGTCGATGTGCGGTCGGTTAAACTAACTACAGGAGTCTTTTGCATACAATTGCAAGGGATCCCTCCTTTGAATATGACGGGTGCTGCTGTGAAGAAAATTAGAGGTCTCTTGGCATCTGTTTTGGAACTAGACCAAGTTGATAGGGAAGATTGTGTGGGGCGTTTTGCAAGGGTTTGAGTCAGGATGGATATTGAGCAGCCCCTTATGAGAGGCGCCTTTGTTGAGTTCCTAGAGGAAGGGTCAAAGTGGATCAGTTTTTGTTATGAGTACTTTCCTGAATATTGCTTCTTTTGTCCGTTTGGAACATCCTAGCCGCATCTGCTTGGAGAAAACAAAAGGGGCGCTTGCATCTGACATTGGGGGTAGAGACCCTAAGAGCATATGCAGGACTGGAAGCTTTAGAGGGTATATGTGGCAAGCCTCTTAAATCGGTGATGAGAAGGACCTAACCACAGTCCAGTTTTGGTACTTGGAAAGAAGCAGGTAGGAGTGTGGGGGAGAAAGTGCACCAGTGCATAGATGGGTGCGTATTGGCTCTTTGAGTCGGATGGAGAGCAGCGGTGGGGGAGTTCCAACCAGGGAGAACGCAGACGTGGTGGGGAAGTTGGGAATACCGCTCATTTATGGGGTCAATCAAGTGCAAGCTGCACAACACTGGCGGAGACTATCTGAAGGCAAAGGGAGGAGGAGGAGCGCAGACGTCGGATTCTAGAACAAGCCTGGGATGCAGGTTTACTTGCCCAAGTGGGAGAGGTTTTCACGGCATAGCATACTGCTGGGGAGCCAGTATACGATGCATCCTCTACTGTTGGTTCCGTGGAGACTCCACACACGTCCGAATTGCGAACCATAAAATTCTACATAAAGCTAACATCTGTATCTTTCCAACTATATAAGGCTCAATATCTGGTTCGCTTTGAGGAAGTACAGTATATTCTGTCAAGTTGACTGTTCTGCACAACACATTCTGCTCCCAGGATTGCACATCATGTTTCAATCCCAAAATTGCTCCTTTTGCTTGATTTTCCATCTTTACTCTTCAAACCTAGTAAAAACAAAACTAAGTACAAATAGACTAAACTCACTCAAGAACATAGCAAGAATCTAAGAGAAAGATAATAAAAATGTACGAAATAATTGTTATATCAGGGCACCAGGTTGAATTAGTAAAATATGCGGAGTTCTGTATTGAGGTAGTGATCTAGGATGATGAGAAGAAAGTTAAGTGGCATCTATTGGTTATCTATGCCAGTACGAATGAAAGGGTTCGTCGCAGACAATGGCATACCCTTAATGAGCGGATTCTTCGATATAGTGAACCATGTATAATTGTGGGCAATTTTAATGATATCGTAGATAGTTCGGAGAAGGCATGGGGCAACCCGAGGAATGAGTGAAGTACGGCAGCCTTTGGTGAGTTTCTTTCGGATTCTATGCTTCTGGACCTTGGCTTTGATGGATTTCCTTTTACTTGGCAAAACAGAAGAGAGAGTGGGCTCATCCAAGAGAGATTGGATAGAGGTTTAGCCTCGGAGAAGTGGCTGGAATTGTACCCAGAGGCGAGGGTGACACACCAAAATTTTGCCGGGTTCTGATCACATAGCTTTACTACTCATAATTCATCCCACCCATACTAGGTGGAAGCATCGTTTTGTGTATGATTTGCGGTGAGGCAAGAAGGAGTGATGCAAAGAATTAGTAGAGGAGCGTTGGCAAAAATGGTTTCAAGGGTCAATGGGGGACTGGATATTTGGCAAGTTGTGGTGGGTACAGCAATGGCTTATACAGTGAAGGAAGAGAGAGGGATGCAATTCAAAGGTACAGACTGAGAAGGTGCATGATCAACTGAGACATGCTTATTAGGCTCCCACCTTTAATGGAGGCCATGTGAGGGCCTTGAAAAGGAGCTTAAAGAGGCTTTAATGGAGGAAGAAATGTTTTGGAAACAAAAGTCTCGAGTACAATGGTTGAATGAGGGAGAGAAAAATACCATCTTTTTCCATTCCAAGATGGTAACCAGACAGCGACAAAACCGTATACGGGGGCTGGAAGATTAGGACGAAGTATGGATGGAACGAGAAGCAAATATTCATCGGATTGTAGGCTCATATTTTCGTGACATATTCATCTCTTGTCATCCTACAAGTATATCAAAAATTGTGGGGTGTGTGGAGCCACGCATCACTGAGGCAGAGAGGACCAGCCTTTTATTGCCGGTTACTCTAGAGGAAGTCTTTGAAACAGTGAAACATATGAACCCTTCATAATCTCCTGGGCCTGACGGTTTCACAGGGATTATCTTTCAACATTGTTGGCAAGTGATGGGTGATGATGTGTTTAAATTGGTGGAGAGTTTTTTTTTTCACTCGGGATGCTTACCTAAAAGACTCAACCACACCCATATTACCTTAATACCCAAGGTGTCTAGCCCGCCTAACATGAAGCAATGGCGACCGATCTCTCTGTGCAATGTAGTGTATAAAATCATTTCGAAAATTCTCACCAATAGACTCAAGAAAGTGATGCCCCAAATTGTTAGTTTCAACCAATCTGCCTTTGTGGTAGAGTGACAGATTTCGGATAATATTCTAGTTGTGCTTGAAATTTTACACTCTCTTCAGCCAAGGCAGTGGGGGAGCCAACACTGTATGGTTGTGAAATTAGATATAGCTAAAGCTTATGATCGTGTCTAATGGCCTTTCTTATTGGCTATGATGGACAAGCTTGGATTTTCCTGACATTTTTGTACTTTTGTGTTGGAGTGTATATCTATTGTGTCGTATAACGTCCTGATTAATGTTGTAGCCACGGGTCATATTTTCCCTACGAGAGGATTACGCTAGGGAGATCCCCTGTCCCCATTTTTATTTCCTATATGTGCATAAGGTCTGACAGCGTTGATAAACTCCTATGAAGTTCGGCAAGCCTTGCACGGCTTCCAGGTGCAACAAGGAGGGGTGTGTATCAGTGATTTACTGTTTGCGAATGACTCAGTTGTATTTTGCAGAGTTGATGAGAGGGAGGCAACTTGTCTCCTTCACAC
Organism: Prunus persica; assembly: GCF_000346465.2. Lineage (NCBI taxonomy): Eukaryota > Viridiplantae > Streptophyta > Magnoliopsida > Rosales > Rosaceae > Prunus > Prunus persica. Next base: position 5,266,466 of record NC_034015.1, read on the forward strand.
ACTAAATTGCTACGAAGCGGTCTCTGGGCAGTACGTGAATTTTGATAAGAGCTCAATCTATTATAGTCGGACCTGTCCTGGTAGATTGCGAAACCAAATGGAGGCCATCCTGAAGGTTTCGAACTGGAATGAGTTTGGACGCTACCTGGGTATCATAACAAATTTTGGGGACTCCAAGAAAAAAGTCTTTAACGATGTGCGGAGGAAGTTGGATAGCCGGCTACATGGATGGGCAGAGCAATTCTTGTCGCTAGTAGGCAAGGAGGTCCTTATTAAAGCTATAACAATGGCCTTGCCTTGCTTTGCGATGTCTTGCTTTATGCTGCCGGTGACTCTATGTAAAGAATAGATAGTGCCATAGCACGGTTTTGGTGGAAAACTCAAAATGAGAGACAAGGGATCCACTGGGTCAGTTGGGAGAAGTTGACACAACTAAAGAAGGCGGGAGGGGTTGGTTTTTGTGAGGTCCGATGCTTTAATTTAGCTTTACTAGATTGGATGGCGTATATTACACAACCTGAGTCATTGTTAGCAAGAGTGCTACATGATAAGTATTTTGCGGGTAATACTTTCCTCAATGCACAATGTGGTAAATGTGAAGACCCGTATTTTAAACGGATAAAAGAAGATATTTATCATTTGGATAAACTTGGTTGATATTATCTTTTTAAGATGTTTATCTTTTGATAAACTTGGATGATCTTATCTTGTTAAGATATTTATCTTATGGATAAATTTGGATGTTCTTATCCTTTTTAAAATTGAAGTTTATCCTATCCCTATAACCACTATAAATAGGAGCATAACCTTATAGTTTCAAAACATGAGAAACTAGAAAGAAATTTAGAGAGAAAACGAATTGTTAAGAAAAAAAGTTGGAGACTGAGTTTGTGGATGCCGTGAAAAATTGGAAAAACACCTTACATTTCTAGCAAAAGCTTTGGTGTCAAGGTAGGGGTTTCTTGGGGTCCTTTATGGGGATTGATCTAATTAAATTTCCTAAGCACTATATTATGCGTGATACTATAATTATTTGGAGTTCTTCGGTTGAGAAAATAATGGTGAAAAAGAGGGTAATGAGAAGGATCTTTTGTGTAGTTGAGTCTAACTCTTGCGGGTACCAAGTCTCAGGGATCCCACAATGCACATGGTTTTTATTGGGTGATTCGGGACTGGCAACAAGGAGTTAGATAAGATGACTAACAAAAGGGAAATTATGGGATGATTGAAATTGGTGTTAGTTCATATAAATGGGCATTCGGGACCAAGTGGTATAAGCATGGTATGGGACGTGCAGGTCTGCTTGTCCAGTTACATGAATTAAAGGGAGTAGATGAAGAACATTCATTCATGTGTATTATTATTAATGTGATATTTGGCTGTGTGATTGCATGTCACTTAATTTAGTTATATCAATTTAATGTGGTAAGGTCTCATGTCCCTACTGAGTGATGGTTGCTCATCCCTTACCTTGTTTAATTTTTCAGATGAATTAGTGGGCAAGACAAGAACTAAACCAGTTGAGGTTGAATTAGATGAGAGTAATAGATGCTTCTTTATTTCCTGTAAAGTTGTAAGATTTTGGAGTTATTTTTATAAGAGAAGTTTATTTTAAACCCATGTTTCAACTTTTTTCGTTTTATTTTATTTTACTTTTTATTTTCTCACGCACCAGGCGCGGGGTTTCCATCGACCCCCAAGTCCGGGGCATGACAGTAAACTTTCGTCGTGGGGCTGGAAGGGCATTATTCAAGGAAGATGACTTTTGGAAGCTGGATTGTGATGGCGAGTTGGAAATGGTAGCAGCATACATATCAGGCAATACCCGCGGCTCCCTACCATGCATACCTTTCGGCCTCTATCACGACACCCTGATATGCCAAGAAAGGTGGATGAACTTATTGACCCTACTATGAAGCAATGGAAGGAGGGCGTCATTGGGTTGTGATTTAATCCGGGCGAGGCTAAGCACATTTTGAGTATGCCCATTAGTAGATGGGGTTGCCCTTATAAACTTATATGGCATTTTAGCAAGCATGGGAGATATGTGGTGAAGTCCGGTTATGAACTGGCCCGTCATTTACAACATAATGGGGAATTGGGTCGCAAGGGAGAAGGGGAGACGAGTAGCACCCATGGAAGGAATGATGTCTAGCCTACCGTGTGGAGTCTGCGACTCTACCTAAGCTTCGAGCCTTTGTGTGGCGGTGTAGCAGGAATGCCTAGGCTTTATGGCATAATATGAGGAAAAGGAAGATTCCTTGCACAAGAGAATATGGACTCTATAGCTTGCATAAGGAGACATATGTTCACTTGTTCATTAAATGTGAGTTTGCACGTGTATTTTGGTTTGCATGCCCGCTTCAGCTGGATGTTCATTGGTTCGAAGGAGATGACTTTCTCTCAATTTGGCGGTTTGTGGTAAACTCTGTCAAGGGTACTAAAAGGGCTTATGAGGTGATAGAAATGTTTGCCTTTGGACTTTGGTGACTATGGAATTACCGCAACCTCGCTGTGTTTGAAGGGACTGTAATGGCTCCGGCGGAGGCGGTTCGCTGTCTACTAAATTAAGTAGCTAAGTTCCAAGACGCATAAAGCAATGATCAACCACCTTCCACCACTTTGGCCCGGGTTACGCCTTCCCTGCACGTCGGATGGTACAAACCGCCAGCTGGTATGGTCAAAATAAATTGCGACACTGTTTGGATGGCGCCATCCCAATGAGGAGGTGTAGCTTGGGTTCTTAGAGATAATTTTGGGCTCTTGATAGGAGCAGGTGGTGAGGGTGGAATACACGGCTCCTCTGCACTTATGGTAGAAGCTCTGGCAAACTAAGTTGCTTTGATGGTATGTTATCGTATGCTTTTTTGGGATGTGATTGTGGAATCTGATGCGCAACAGTGTATAACGATGCTAAATGGTGAGTGTGAACCTGATGCAGACATTGAAGGTATCCATTTTGATATTCAACAGTGTGTTACCCAATTTAACAAGGTTCTCTTCACTTTTGCTCCTCGTCTTTGTAATAAGGCAGCACATGCTATTGCCAGTTTCGTAACTAAGCAAGGGGGTAGTCATGTTTGGGACCATGTTGGTACGGAATGGTTGTTTGATATACTTGCAGAAGATGTAAACCTTGATATTTGTTTTTCAATAACAAAATTTCCAGCGTTTTAGAAAAAAGAAAAAAGAAAAAAGAAAAAGAAAAATAGGTGAGTTTATGTCTAGAATATAAGAGTTATAAGGGCCTATTTTGGGCTGTCTCTAATATATATACAGTCCCTTTCTATTGAGGGATCCCTCAAATAATTTTATTTAAGGGACACCCTTTAGGGTCCCCTATGAAATTTTTTTCAACGATCTAAACCATCTATTTTTTAAGTCTACATTCATAGATCATCCTTACAAAAAATTAGACAAATCAAAAACCGTTTCGACATCTAATTATGTCCTACAAAATCAATGAACACGGTGCTTGAAGAAAGTACTAAAATTTCAATAATTCAATTGAGTAGTCAAATGATATCGGATTCAAGTGATTTTTTAATAGAGATGATCTTTGATTAAAATCTACAAAATAGATGGTTTGGATTAGTAAAATACAATACATAGTGGGGCCCTATAAAGGTGTCCCTGAATAAAAGCTTACTATATATATATGTATATATATCATTTTTCTTGTTCTTATACCCTTGTCATTTAAAATTTAAAGTATGAAATTTTATCACATTTTAGATGTACTCTTGATTTTCTTTACGAGGAAAAATAAAAATTACTCTATGAGTACAATTCTCTCATGTCAAAAACAGTCATGATCTATTCTTTGAAAAATACACGAATCATTGAGGGTCGTGGTGTCACTTATATACATGAAACATTTTTCCATGTTGTTTGTTTTTCAAAAGGACCTAATATTAATGCTATAAAATGAACGATGCTGGAATATAAAGGCTGCACATAAAGTAAATGAGACATAATATTTAACGAGATTCGGCAAGTTGGGCCTACGTCCTTGGAGAGCAGCAGTAGTAACCATTTTCATTATGTAAAATAATAGGGCTACAAAAGGAATTCAATTTTGGTGTTTACACTCACACTAGCTCCTTTTTTTTTTTTTTTAAATTTCTTGGAGAATTTCTCTTTGCTCTGTTTTCTCTCCTCTCACTATCATCTTTCTTCCTTCTTTGCATTGGCTCTGACTTTCTTTTCCTTTGGATGTGTCTCTCACTTTTTATTTCTGATTCGTCTATAAAACTTGAAACAATCATTCCTTTTATATAGGGAAGTTATATAGCACAACATTAACTATGAGCATGTGAAGATCAACTACCTGTTGTAAATATGAAAACTATTTCGCCTAGAATACATGAAAGTCTTCATGCCAATAGTTGTGGGCCATCCACATATTTATACCACTCCTCCTTGGATGCCTACAAGTCTCTTGATTGGTTGCCTCATTAAAATCTTGCTAGGATAAAATTCAGTGAGGTAGAAAATTGGTTGGAGCGAACAAGAGTGTAACAATCATATGTCCAGTATAGCATACTTCGGGATGCTCCCCCTAATATCTTCATGATTATCTTTCTCGAGGGAAAATCTTTTGGAGTGAGTTGAGGATGTGACCACCAAAAACTCCTTAGTTGAGTGACATGAGATTGATATATCTCTATAAGTAAATACATTTTCAGTGAACGATCTCAATGCAAATTAGAGAAATTTCTAGAGTCCGCATCTCCAACAAATCTTGGGCTATTTGTAAGCTTACTTGAATAGAATAAGCCCGTATATGTGATTCTGCAGAGGTAGTATCAAATATGCACTACATCACCCCAAAGTAATGGTGATGGAGTTGAGCTTTATTTGAAAATACAATGTCCGGTCTAGTATACTACCGAAAAATCATTTAAGTGCCCAAAGGATAATCCATATAAAAGTGCTTTAATACTTTCTTAGTATAAGCTGATTGGTGGGTAAGAATCTCAATAGCATAATGCTTAATCTTCAAGTTGAGACAAATATTTCTTGAACTCTTCAGGAGTTTTAATCAGATATTAACTCTTCAGGAGTTTTAATCAAGTATTAACTCTTCTAAAGTTTTAATCATATATACACTCTTCTAGAGTTTTAATCAAATATCAACTCTTCTGGAATTTTAGTGTGCTGTAACCACATCATAATGAAAATATTCACTGAGGCAATTTATGCATACTAGTATTGAGTACAAAATTTGTGCTATAGGCACTTGTCTTTCAAGGACTTGCTTCATGCAATTTTAATCCTTCAGAGATTTTATTTAAGATATTACACTTCATGACACATTATATAGCTTTATACCCAGATATTTATTCTTCTTATACATCTGTAGGGAATCACTTCTGAAGATATGCTCCACTCATTTAATACCTTTAAAGATAGTATGTTGGTCTCCGTAAATGTGCAATAAGCATCTGTAAACATGGAGAACCTCATATTTCCTTGTTTCTTCCGAAAACGTTGTGTCATATAAAGTGAGTGTATTCCAATATGTTTTGAACACCCATGTATAACCTTCAGGGTCAACATCTTTTGGAGTTCCTACTATAGATTTGTTTTGTCACGTCCATTCCCATCTGTAATGGAATTACCTCTTTCTATTTTGGCCAATGATTTTGTCGACATTTAATGGTAGAAACGTGCTTCCATTCAACACAGACCATTGATGATTTTAATAGCTACTTTAAAATAAAAAATTATCATTCATCAATTCATGATCCCACCATTCTCATGCGCATGCGCATGCATAAATTATAAGCATTTCATCGCTTTTGCATACCCAAAAGCCACTTTAGGGGCTTTCATTGTCTCTTCCAAGATAGACATCTCTTCTAAGATGAATTATTTGGACTGGTCATATAATGATGATACAAGTCATTCTTCTGGACTGGTCATAATACTAGTCGTTCTTCTGGAATGATCTATAATGCAAGCCATTCTTCTGGAATTGTCCTTTGTATAATGTTCTCATGGAACAATCTTATCTCCCTACTTTATCATCATCGAAGATGAGGTACAAAAGCTTTCATCTATAATACATAAGACTAATAGGATTAATAATACAAGTATTGCTTACATCCTTTAGTAAGGGAAAACTTTGCTAAAATATTCTTCAAGCTCGGATTTTCTCAACAAATATAATTGAATGCTTGATGATCTAGTTATATCCTGCACAAAAACCACAATTCTTTTGCCTCTGTAAAAAATAATTCAAATGGTCATGCTCGATTAGTAGACATGTGTATCTGCCTAATTTCATATTTTTCAGGATTTGTTCTTCAGATGAAGGTTATAAAAACACATTATGTGTGGTAGAAAATGCTCTTAGTTAGAGGCTCTTGCTTCTTGAAACCAAGAGTTGTCAAAAGAAAGAAAATAACTAAAAAAAATTATTTTGATTGCAAGGTATAAGTAAGCAATCAAGAAAGATAACATGTGGTGTACTTGGATTATGGGCTTCCATCTCTTCATATAGTGGTGGAATTCAGGGATTAAGAGGGATGTGCTCCTTCTTGCCTCGCGATTATAGGAGGAGTGATAAGGGATAGTCTCGTTTCTCAAGCAAATCAAGTGCTCACTTATAGGAAAAACAAGTTGTTATTGCATCCCTCGATAAGAAGAAAGTTGGACGTGTTCTGCAAAGAATTTTGTTATTAACATATTTATACATAAGATAGGGGAATAGTTTGAAATGATGAATCTCAACTTAACCACATTAACGTTTGAGATTCCCTGGGCACGTTTGAAAAATTGTCTCTGTGAAATTTGCAAAGATAAAATTTGATTGACAAAAATCATCCTTAAGACCCCTGAACAGCTGATAAACCTTAATGAATGCAACGTGAAGTTCGAATTTTGGAAAAGGGAAATATGGGAATCGGGTGGGAAATTTTGCCACATTTCCGCCTATATATATGTAAGACATGATTGGAGTATTTGTGTTTCAACTCCATTTCCTTCCATTTTCTGAAAGTTCAGTTTTTCCAACTCTTTTCTCGAAACTCTTTAAAATGGCTTCCTCTTCTTCACACTCAAAATGTTTCGATTTAAATGTTGATCCCAAAACAAGACGTGATGCCAAAGTCTAGCATCCATCCTTTATATCCCAAAATCGTCATCTCACGGTTAATGATTCTGTGATGATGAATGAAACAACGACTACTATAGTAGCTAGGAATTTTCTTGTTCCTACGGATGAAATATTATTAGAAGGAAGGTATGATGAAGAGGCTGCTGATGACTCTATGGCTTTTTGCATTCAGAACGTTGCTTCTGTCTCCAACCTAGCTCATCGTTTGCTTGCTAGAGTAAACAAGATTTTGGAACTAAACACCCAAAATTCTACTCTTTATAGAATGCTTCAGGATTCTCAGCAAGAGGTTGAAAACCTTAAATAGGAGAATAAAGCTTTGTCGAAACTGGTGAGTTTATACTATAAGGATATGCAGACAAAGCTTGACATGTTGCAGAGTTCTAATAAAAAGATTCTGGAAGACCAAGAGAGGCTCATGGTTAAGGTCAAGAGGAGCCTTTCTCCTTCACCCGAAACTTCTAAACCATAATGGAACTTGATAGATTTTACAAAGCCTACTTATTTATTGTAGGTGAAAAAAATCTATCTGTTGTATGCTCTTTTCCTGTTGTAATAATTGGGCAAAGTATTAAATTTGCATTTGTGGTTTTTAGGTCCTTTCAAAATGACAGTTTGGAACTTTTTGCCTTATAGGTACAAATAACCATATTAAATCTCTCAAATTATATATTTCAATGCATGTGTGTTTAGAACTTCTAACCCGAGTTAAACACAACCTCAAAATTTTAATTGCTTTTTTCAAAATGAGTATGAAATATAAATTAAGGAAGAGCCATAATAATACTTCAACCCAAAACTTCAAGTTTAGGATTTATGATACGTTCAGATCCATGGCTTCTGCCCTATATCATATTATATAACAAAATATGGGGAGCCTCAATTCATCCTTTGAGGCTCTGTTTGGTTCATGGGAAAGGAGACTTGAAGATGGCAAATCAATTACTTTTTCATGTTTGGTGAGTCCAAGCATGGGAAATCGTTCCTGACCCATGAGAAAGTAGGAGGAAAGTGAAGCCATCCTCTTAACTTAGGTTTTGTTTTCCCTCCTCATGAGAAAATTTGGGAAAATGAGCCAATATTAATAAACATTTTTCATGACAATTTTGTCCCCATTAACAATTTAGAATCACAATAAATCATTAAATGCATTCTTTTTTTATTTGATTTAATGTAGGTATAATTGAAAATTTATACAAACTTTGTTTTCCATTCCTACTCAAAACAAACATGGGGAAGGAAATAAAGTGATATCTCTCGGTTACTTTCCCATCATTACCGAACGTGGGAAAGGAGTCTTCCATTTCACATCCCTTGGGAAATAACATGGGAAATGATTTCCCCTCAAATTCATTTCTTGAATCAAATAGGGCCTGAGGGTTATCCTGATATGATTCACTATAAGATGAATCTTTAGGAACCATAACTCATAAAATGTAGTTCTCCTTTGAGGTGTCGATTGTAATAAATCAAGCTTTGCTAAGTTCATCATTTTCTTATGCCAAAGAAACATGTGGTGTGGCATAGCTAGCAATATTACCACAAGGATTGTCCACTTAATGTTAGAACTTCATGTTCACAACGCTGTTTAAATTTTGATCTTTATTGCCAAAATTATATATTCTCATGATATGGACATTCTTAGAACTTCAGGCCCTTACTTAATCAACCATATTCTAAAGGACTTCTAGCCTCTCATTTAATTGCTCATCCATGAGTTTAGGGAATTGCAAGTCCCTTTAGGTACATAGCAACAGTGCACCAAAAGGGTTACTATTCACGTAAACGACACTATTTACGCATATGGTTACTATTCATGTATACGGTATTGTTTACGTATATGGTTACTATTCATTAATTCATGTATATGGTGCTATTCATATGTGCAGTACATTTGCCAGTACAATTACTATTCATGTGTACAACACTATTCATTAATAAAGTACTATTACATTATCAAAGAGCTTTATGTCCTGATTTATATGTCAAGGATCAAAGATCTTCAGGTTCGATCACTTTTCACAAATATAGTACTAGAGAGTCTGCTAGTCTCACATGATTTTATCATCAAGGATCTTCAAGTTCCGATATAGTTGTATGATGAGGATCAATGAACTTCTAGTCCTGATCTTCGGAGGTTTAAAACTCATTATAATATACTTGTCAAATAATTCACAAAATAAATTGCTTGTTGTATGGACTTTAATTCCGCACTATACTTTAAATAAAAGTAAATATACGATAAAATAAATTCATAAATTAAATGTGCTTGTATGGGCATAATTATGCTCCATACTTTAAATAAAAATAAATGCAATGTATGGACAATAAAATTTTGTACCATACAGTAAATAAAAGTAAATAGAGAGATTCACTATTATACTCAATACAGGAGCCCAAATTATTTAAAATTAAAAAAAAAACTATATGAAATGGACTTTAAAACCACACTTAAAGCTCATTTACAACATAACAAAAAAGCTTTTTAACTTCTTTTAAATTACAAAACTGCCATTAATTTTTTAAAATAAACTCAACCCCAAAACCTCATAAAAAAAACCCAAAACACTCAATAGGGCATCAAAATAATTTAACAATCAAAATTAAATTCAATAGGGCCAACTTTCATTTTTTGGGTGTTTTTTGAGTTTGTTTATAGAAATTAAATGATATAGAGTTTATTTATAGTTTTAATGTTAAGAATGGATATGTAACTAAATATCTCAAATATTATTATATAGATAATAAATATACACTATACTGTAAATAAAAGTAAGTGAAGAAGGATAATAACGCGCCACCCAAAATATTAGGCGGTAAAACTGTCCATTCAATTTACAACAATAAATATAAAGTGCAGTAATAAAATAGTTGTATGTCTTATTTTGGTAATCCATAAGACTATATATGTACGTTTATTTATATTATATTATGAAAAGATGCATTTCCTGTTTTCCACCAACATATATGTTAGTATTTATTGTCAAAGAAGCAAAGAAAGTGATTTTGCGCGTGGATAGGTTAGATTTCATTGTGAGATGAACAATAGTAAACTCTTGCCTGCCAAATTTCTAGTTTTGCTTTGCTTAAACTTGCTTGAGCTAGTTGAACTGGCCACTAGAGAGTTCAAAATAGACATCTCTGCAAATTATTACTTGATCTGCATATTTGTAAATTATTGTAATGATTTTAAATTCTGAGCCTAAAAGGCTGTGAAATTACATTAGTTTGAAGAAATAGTTAATCAGCCACATGTTAAAATGAACTAGCAATACTTGATGCACTGAAATTGCATCAGGCAAACCAACAAACACCTTGCCTACAATCACAAATGGGTTTGGTTCAAAAATAAATAAACCTTCTCAGAAACTGGTAAAAATCAACAAAAAATGTATACCAAAAGTCTATATATTCATTCATTGAAGCAGAACAAGCTTAAAAATCATGCCATTACAGATTCAAAAACCATCAAACACTTTGTTCGCTCATAACAAGTTTTACAAAAGCCCCAAATCAAAGGAGGGATTTTATTACATATGCTAGATTTAACCTCCGAAACCATAGAGGGTTCGTCCCTGCCTCTTGAGAGCATAGACCACATCCATGGCAGTCACCGTCTTCCTCCTGGCGTGCTCAGTGTAAGTCACAGCATCGCGAATCACATTCTCCAAGAAGATCTTGAGAACCCCTCTGGTTTCTTCGTAGATGAGGCCACTGATGCGCTTCACTCCGCCTCTACGAGCAAGTCTTCGAATGGCGGGCTTGGTGATGCCTTGGATGTTATCCCTCAGCACCTTCCTGTGCCTCTTTGCCCCACCCTTTCCCAACCCCTTTCCTCCCTTTCCTCTCCCTGACATTTTCTCGGAAAATTTTTTCTGACCTCCCAAACAGTTTGATTTTTCACCTAATCAAGTGAATGTGGTGATTTGACTAATTAGGGGAAAGGGGTTTTTATAGTGGGGAGCGATCTTTGAATTTTTGCTTTGCCGCTTCTGTTTGAGTTTTTTCTGCGCGGATTTTTTTGAATTTCAATTGAGACGTTGGATTGAAACTTATCGACGGCTGGGCTAGTCGATCCGCGTGAGTGGCATTGTCTTAACTGAACGGTTGATGATGGGTCATCTGACGGCTGAGACGAGATACTAAAAGAGAACCTGGATCACACGCAAATGTTGTTTTGCGGCTGACACATTCAATCTTAAATTTTAGTTTATTTACTATGGTTTTATTTTTTATTTTATTTTTAGAATTAAAAAAAAATAACATAGGTAGTTATATTTTATAAAAGTAGGATTTATTATTTGATTTTTTTTAATTTTAATTTTTTTTAATATGAAAACATGTGAATTTATCATATTATCCTCATTTAATTAATAATTTCAATTTTTAATGTTGAATTAACTAAGGACATTTTCTGGTATTTTGAATGCTTCATCATTCTCTGCCTTTTGCTTTATATATATATATATATAGATATACCTATTTTTTAATTTAATATATATATATGCTTTCTAAGAGTTAGACAATGCACACAATGCCCTTCTTTTTAAGAACCTCAAGATTAATATGATATTTTTGTACATGCTTTGGTTATTAAATTTATTTAATTATAATTTTCATGTTACATCAATCATTTTGTATTCCAATATTGATAGGAAAAGTGGAGCGTCATGGGCTTGCAAGTAGAGTTCACAGTGGTTTGGTTCAGCGAGTTAATACAACAAAAGTGATCTTAGTCTCATCGGGTTGGAGTTATTCAATTACAATGAACAATAGTGATCTTAGTCTTCTAATTTTGAAAGAATGGAAAGAAAAAAAAATACAGAGCAGTGAGTATTGTTTTGTTGGAGAAATATCTACTTTACTTAGAGCATTCACATGGGGGGAGGGGGGGGTGGTGTTATTTTCGGGGATGTAAAGCCTTACAACCCTTTACATCTCCCCATTGAAGATGATTCCGGTGACAAGGGGTGTATAGTTAACATACACCCTCTTATATACCCTCCCATTGTGGATGCTCTTACCTATAAGTTAATGATGACAAGTGACAAATATAGGTGGCATAAAAATCGTGCACTTGAACAGCTCAGACATGCAAATGTTCGTCATATCATTTGGACCTACAAAATAGTTTGTCGGATTAGGTATTGTTTTTATTTAAAATTAGAAAGAAAAGCAAAATCATAACCTTGATGATGATACTCTAATTTTGTAACAACATTCTTCTTTTGGTATAGGAGAAAACTTAATCAAAGACATAAAAAGACTTTCTACGCCAGGTACTTTATATCACTTTAGCATCTCAAGTGAATGAGTTTACACTTTAATTTATTTTTTATACTTATTTTTGTACCAGTTTTACAAACATCGTACCCATTGCTATGTGGAGAATTTAGAGCACAAAATTAAGGTAACAAATCATGAAACTGTTCCTATCCTCTACCAATTTCTTATTAATTGTTTTAGTGTTAAACTTGGCTTCTTATATTGAAACGAAAGGATTTTTCCTTTATCTCTTGACTTTTGAAAATGGCACTATTTTTGGTACAAATTTCTTCCGATAATTGGAGTAGGCATGTTGCAAAGGATAAACTATCAAAATTGAAGGTGAGTATACGTGTTCCCAAATTATGCTAAAATTTGTCAATTACAAATTTAAAAGTATAAGTTTAAATTTGGTCTCATCTCATGTTATTTATGTATAGATTGACAATGAAAAAGTGAAAGATCAATTAGAGAGGAATGGGTGGCGCAAGTGGTTTTGATCGTTGCATGCCTTCCTCCTATGTGCATATTATGTAAATATTTATGTCCATAATCTAAAACTATGATGTTGTGTAGAATGAAAATATTATTTTACTTAAATTATTTGAGATTTTCATATTAATGTTGGATTTGCTTTAGATAATATTAATGTGTGGGTAATTAATTGAATAAGAATCCCCCTAGCTCTTAAATTTTATTAGACTAGCCTCCCTGCACGCGCTTCCGCACGTGTGAGAGGCTTTTTTTTTTAATCACTGCGCTACGCGTGATTTACAAAGTTTCGTGAATATTTTTTCCCAATTGTATTTATATAGACTAGCCTCCCTGCATGGGCTTTAGCGCGTGCAAGAGGCTTTTTTTTAATCACGCGCGCTATGCGCGACTTACAAAGTTTCGTAAATATTTTTTCGCGATTGTATTTATATAGATGTATGTTTCAACAGTTTTCATATTTTAATTGCATGCGTGTGATATATCGTCGTCCTAAAAGTTTTCCTTTATCGCCCATATTTTTCTAGACGTCCATCTTAGCAGTTTCTTTCTTTTTCTTTTATAGCGTGTAAACTGTTAAGATGGATGTCTAGAAAAATACGGGTGATAAAGGAAAACTTTTAGGATGACGATATATCACACGCATGTGATTAAAATATGAAATTGTTGAAACATACATCTATATAAATACAACTGCGAAAAAATATTTATAAAACTTTGTAAGTCGCCCGTAGCACCCGTGATTTAAAAAAAGCATCTTCCGCGCGTGCAGGGAAACTAGTCTATATAAATACAACTGGGAAAAAATATTCACGAAACTTTGTAACTCGCGCGTAGGAGCACGCGTGATTAAAAAAAAGCCTTTCGTAAATGCGGAAGCGCGTAAAAAGAGGCTAATATTATATTATGAAAGGATGCATTTCCTATTTTCCACTAACATATATGTATCACACTTGCCCCTTAATTGCTTTTCCACCTACCACCAGCACAAATTTCCAACGCACCTACACTCATTGGATGCTCAATGTGAATATTGAATGTCATAGATATAATATAATAAATGAAAGAGATAAGAAAATAGGGAGGACTACTCTCTTTATTGGTGGGGTTGGCCAGAGAACTCAACTAATTTTGGAAGAGTATTCGTGTTGATAATGTGTTGTAAAATGAATGGTGTTGAAATACAAATGCCGCACATAAAATAAATTAGACGTAATATTTAACGAGGTTTGACAAGTTGTGTCTACGTCTCTAAAGAGCAGTAGCAGTAACCATTTTCACTATGTAAAATAATAAGGCAACGAAAAGAATACAACTTTGGTATTTACACTTAAACTGGCTCACTATTTTTCTCTCTGCTCTCTTTTCTCTCCTTTTACTATCCTTTTTCTTCCTTCTCTGCATAGACTCTCACTTTCTTTTTCTCTGGAGGTGTCCCTCACTTTTCACTTCGGATTTGTTTGTAAAACTTGAAACAATCGTTCCCTTTGTAAAGGGAAGTTAGGTAGCACAACATTACCTATGAGCATGTGAAGATCAACTGCCTGCTGTAAATATGAAAACTATTTCACCTACAATACATGAAAGTCTTCATCCTAATAGTTGTGGGCCATCCACATATAAAACATGCTAAAGCTAAGCAACTATGTGATGTGGTTGAATGGATTGGCAGAAAACGTGAAAACACACCTATATGTAGTTAGCAAATAAGGACGCGATGACAAGATATGAAAAACCATAAGCCAACAATTCTATGATGATCCCACCTTAATGTTGCCAAATTAGCAATTATAGTTTTGTTAACAATTTGTTTCTTGCATGCCAAACTGTTATCAACAAATAAGAAATTTGAAAAAAAAAACTAAAACGAACACTTTTGACATTTTTACTTATTTGAAAAGGGTATGTTTTCATGCACGCATGGGTATATAAACTGTTTCGATTCATGACTTTTCATGCATTTACTAACATGTAAGGAATTAAAAAAGTATACGAGTAGATTTCGTAAGAATGCTACTGTTTTTACCTCCCGTTAACCCACAAATGTTTCTGAGCTACTCTTGCCTTCTTCACTTTTTCTTAACCCTAAATCAATAAGATAAACGTACCTATGGTCTTTAAATCAGCTGTAGAACTAAACCATGTATTATATATTTTGCTCTTAATTGTGATCATAGTCTGAAATATTGGTGTAATATTGCTAAAATATCGAAAATATCGATGTAAAGGGAACAAAAAAAAAAGAAAAAAAAAAAGAAGAAAAAAAAAGGGAAAAAGGGGAGAAAAAAACACAAAGGGGATATGAACCCCTCCCATTTTACTCCTCCTATACCTTAACCACCATATTACTTATGTTTTTGTGATAATATGCTAAAATATTTATATTTATATGGGTGACATGTTAACAATTACATGCAAAACTATTTTGGGAATTTATCATTTGATAACTACTCTTCACAATACACTTACTCTACGCATAGAGATGATGAAGATAGTGAAAAATTTGAACCTCATAGGAACTCTATGTGGTACTAAGTCACTCATGTATCTTATCGTGCAATGTATAAAAGTGTTAAATATTATAGTAAATCATTATATATAAATAATTATGGTGTATTTAATCTTTTTTCATTAATTACTACATATTTTTTACACTCACAGTGTTTGCCCGCTTGCTGTATAATCAACTTATATCAGTTAAATCTATCACGCAATGCATTTCGTTCTAATTTTTTGTGATAAACTAATAGATAATTAACTAAATAAACATTCTCTAAAGTATCAATAAAAATTTCCAAGTTTTTCTTATAATTTTCTTAGTTTTTATTTAATTTTTATCGATAATATCCCGATATTTCCATTAAAATTTCCATATTTTTGAACTACCGATTTTTTTGATATCATCGATATTTTAGACCTTAATTGTAATATGTGAGTGAGTATCCACCATAACCCTTTTCCCCAAATCCTTCCATTATTATTTTTTTTAATTTTTTAATTTTCGCAATGATCAATTTCTTTTTTGGGTCACTTATCAGCCTCCCAACTTGAAAAGGCAAGTGGTGGTTGTGAATGTGATTTAAGACACAGAAATAGAGGCTTGGACTCTAACTCAAGCAAGCATCGCTTCACCTAAGATCTGATCTAAATCCAATTACCAAGTTAACCAGAGACTTGGGTTAAGCTTTAACCAGGGTTAAAATTAAAATAAGCCTCTGTTTTCTTTACTTATTTTTATTTGTAATTTTCCTGCTTACAAAGTTACAAATTGGCCTTTCGCAAAAAAAAAAAAAAAAAAAAAAAAGTTACAAATTGGCTGGCAGAGTGGCAACTTCACATGTCTACAAAACTCTCTCATGTGGTCTGCTGTAGGCATTTCAGACCAATTTTTGTCCCTGTTCTTGCTCCCTCAATACTCGCCACGCGCTTCATAATTATTTTGCTAGAGGGATGCTCCTATTACAGTTGCAGTGTCTAAAGGATGAGAATCAACTGTGTCGCATGTACATCGATAATTCAAGTATTATATACCTTATTAGTCTGATTTTTTATTTAAATTTTCTGTGAGTCAATGGTCTTTGAATTTTTCCGTATTGACGAAATGAACAAATTGCTATGTTGATCATATTGACACAAATGACACAGATGAAAAATGTCTGAAACTAACAACAGAATTGGACAATCAAAATGGAATTTGAGTACAAATTGAGGGTTTATTGTGGTTAAAATTCATATTTTATTAAAAAAAATCAAAATGGAAGTGTCTGTTTGCCACTCGCCTACCTACCTATGTGGTTTGGGTTTTCTACATAGCTGTTTGGAAATTAATTTTTTTGGCAAAAAATAAATTAGAGACGCTGATGTGATGACTACTATGACAATGTGTTTCAGCTGATTCTTTGAATGTCATTGACCAATTTACCCATACGTTTCCAAATGACATTTATGCCCTTCTCTTGTACTTCAATCGACTATTGTTCTTTGGCCGGGGGCGCCAACAAACTTCATTTGACTAGTTAAGGACCGTCCTGTCTTTTCCATCAAGAGCATATTTGTCCCCAAAATTTCCACTCAAATTTAAAAAATGAAAACTCACCCTGAGAATAATAACTGCCAGAAAAGCCCATCGTGACCGTTCAAGCCTAGAATCCTACGGCATCCAAAGGCTCTAGGATGAATATGGAGGGAAGCAACAGAGACCGCCAGATCTAACTCTTCGCTCTCACTCTTCGCCCTCACTTGCGTATATAAACCTCTGTAGTGTTCATCTTCTCCGCTCAAATCTCTCATTTCAACCTTGTTTTTCTATCAGATCTCACATTTTCTTGGTCAAAGTCACTGGTAATCTCTCACTCTCTGAGGCCTCAAATTTTGAATTTCATTGACTTCGATTTGATTGAGTTTCACTGAATGTGTAATTACTGTGTTTTCGGATGAATTGCATCTTTATTTTGCTTCTGATATATCGAATCATGATGTTTTTGAATTGCATTTCAGTTCTATGATACGGTTCTAATCTCCGTTTATTTCTTTTAATTGTTTTTTTTTTTTTTTGACGTATGGCATGTAATTTACTCTGGTTTAGTATAAGATATGCAGAAAGTGCACGAACAATGTCAATTATGAGAGAAATTCACATTTCTTATGAAATTTTTGCTGTATATATAGATATATAGTGGAATTGCGCAGAAAATTTGGATATGAACTCTTGATAGCTTAAAATAATGCTAAATTCAGTTTGTTCGGCAAATTTTTTGCATCGCATCACTTTGTAATTCATGGTTAGGGATTTAGTAGTGTTCTGCTTATTAAGGTGATATGATCTCTTGTAGATTGTTACTCTCATTGATATTCCACTGAATTCCGTACTTTCGCTTTCATATCACATCCTACTTTAGCAATTTTTTCGATTTTCAATTCTGATTGTGCTGTGAATTTCAGGAAAGTGAAAAAATGAGAGAGATCCTTCACGTTCAGGGCGGTCAATGTGGCAACCAGATTGGCTCCAAGTTCTGGGAGGTTGTGTGCGATGAGCACGGCATAGATCCAACTGGTAGGTACGTCGGTACCAAGGATGTGCAGCTGGAGCGTGTCAATGTCTACTACAACGAAGCATCATGTGGGCGGTTTGTTCCTCGTGCTGTGCTCATGGACTTGGAACCTGGGACCATGGACAGTGTTCGCACTGGTCCGTATGGCCAGATCTTCAGGCCTGATAACTTTGTTTTCGGACAGTCTGGTGCTGGTAACAACTGGGCAAAGGGACACTACACTGAAGGTGCAGAGCTTATTGATGCCGTTCTTGATGTTGTGAGAAAGGAGGCTGAGAACTGTGACTGTCTTCAAGGTATAGTGTTTTGGTGTGCTGTTTGGTGTTGTTTGTTTGTATAAGTATGAGGTATGTTAAATGTGTGTGATGATTAGCTTTTTTTATTTTTTATTTTTATTGATCAAAGTTGCAACTCTTGAGCCATGATCTGCTGTCAAAGTTGCAACTGAGATGATAATCAAACTAACGTTACATTAATCAAAATTGGCGAAGTAGCAAGCAGACCTTTTCCTTTAAAAAAAAAATAATTTGTTTATTGTTTATTGTTTATTGGATTTTCCTTCTTTTGAAGGTTTCAGGCAGTTTAAATGGTTAGAATGGTTTTGAGTGACTGATCTCTTTGTAATTATATGAATTTACAGAAAAAGCTGGAATGTCATTTTGAATTGTAGAAGATGAGATTAGCATTTCATGATCCATTGAAGTTGAAGGAAAATTTGCACAAAATTTTATCAGGAATATGATACGCTGGTCATATCTCATAAGAAATCCTGCTTTTGTGTAGGTTTTCAAGTTTGCCACTCCTTGGGTGGAGGAACTGGTTCTGGAATGGGAACCTTGTTGATCTCGAAGATTAGGGAGGAGTACCCTGACAGGATGATGCTAACATTCTCTGTTTTCCCTTCACCAAAGGTCTCTGATACAGTTGTTGAGCCATACAATGC
This sequence comes from Prunus persica, assembly GCF_000346465.2. Taxonomy (NCBI): domain Eukaryota; kingdom Viridiplantae; phylum Streptophyta; class Magnoliopsida; order Rosales; family Rosaceae; genus Prunus; species Prunus persica. The sequence goes on from NC_034015.1 coordinate 5,285,340, forward strand.
TACCCTTTCTGTGCATCAGCTTGTGGAGAATGCAGATGAGTGTATGGTGTTGGATAATGAAGCATTATATGATATCTGCTTCAGGACTCTCAAGTTGACTACTCCTAGTTGTAAGTAGCACGAAGCTTTTACTGTCATTATCTGCATCTATTCCTTTAAATTATTTGCTTGTGTACTTTATCTATTTAGTGAAAGTTTGCATCTCTACGAATCTATAAATATGTTCATAGACAATTTTGTATCTGATGCGAATTAGTGTTCTACTCTGGTATGCTTTCCCGGGTAAAATATATTCTTAACAATTACGGCATCCTGATTTATCACTTCATTAATTTTTCTTTCACGTTTGTGAAATGTACTTTATTTCAGTTATATCCTGATCTAAATATCTGGTCCCAATTAAGATGTTTTCTTGCTGATTTGTCAGGCTGCATGTGACATGCTGGGCTCCAAGCTTACAGTTAATGTGTTAGCATATTTATTGTTACATCACTTGTTTGGTGGTTCTTGTTGCTACTTGTAGAAGCAAGAGTGACAGGACACACATGAATTAGGTTACATATCCACTTTACTGGTTGTTAAACAATGTTGTTTGTTTGAGTTGTCATGCATACCATTCCAGCTGATGTGGGACCATGTTGTATGCAATCATGAATTAGGTTGCATGTCCAATTTGCTTTGTAGAATGCCTTTAAGCTATGTAAGCTTACTTCTAGCTCACCACATTTTCTGATCCTTAAAATATATTGATATCTGTAAATGCATTGCTTGGGGTTGAACATTGACAGTGATCTTGCCCCTGAGTGCAACATCTTTGTCCTGGTTGAATTTTTTTTTTATTGATGATGGATTATTGTGGATAAATGATTTTTGCTGTTTACTAATCTGCATGTGGAAAGCTTCATGCTGATTTTGGATTCTGATGGAAATTTTCTTTTGGATTAATCTAGTTTATTTTCGGCATATTTTAGTTATTTTCATACCCACTTTGTAATAAATAGCTCTATTGATTCTTAAAATGTTAGCTTATCTCGTTGCATTACTTTGCTGCAGTTGGTGACCTGAACCACTTGATCTCTGCAACCATGAGTGGGGTCACTTGCTGCCTTCGCTTCCCTGGTCAACTCAACTCTGACCTCCGAAAACTTGCTGTCAACTTGATCCCATTTCCTCGTCTCCACTTCTTCATGGTTGGATTTGCCCCTCTGACCTCCCGTGGATCCCAGCAATACCGAGCTCTAACAGTCCCAGAATTGACCCAGCAGATGTGGGATTCCAAGAACATGATGTGCGCTGCTGATCCCAGGCATGGTCGGTACCTCACTGTCTCAGCCATGTTCAGGGGCAAGATGAGCACTAAAGAGGTGGACGAACAAATGATAAATGTTCAGAACAAGAACTCTTCCTACTTTGTTGAGTGGATACCAAACAATGTGAAATCAAGCGTTTGTGACATTCCACCCAGAGGGCTATCCATGGCATCCACATTCATCGGGAATTCGACCTCCATCCAGGAAATGTTTAGGCGTGTGAGTGAACAATTTACTGCCATGTTCAGGAGGAAGGCCTTCTTGCACTGGTACACTGGCGAAGGAATGGACGAAATGGAATTCACTGAAGCAGAGAGCAACATGAATGATCTCGTCTCTGAGTATCAGCAATACCAGGATGCGACTGCCGATGAGGAAGGTGAATACGAGGACGAGGAGGAAGTGATGGAGGATATGTGAATGTAGAGGTAAAACCTAATTTAGAGTGGATATGTGGATATGTGGATGACAGATCTTTGTGTGTTACTTTGTGTATTGAGGGAAGATGATGAGTCTTAAAACCACACTTGTCTTTGTCCAAGTTCAATTTTATTGGTGGGGGGAAGGTTCATGCTACCAAGTAGATATTATTGAAAGGTCGAGTGATTGTTTGCAAGTAGTCATGTGACATTTCCATGCCTTGTTGTTCTGTTCTGGATCGGTCGATTGATTTGTGTTCAATTGTTCAATTTTCTGTTCTATCTATCTAGTAAATCAATCTTCTTTGCTATTAATTATCTCAGTTGATCTTGCATGCGTTGGTTATTAATTTGTTCTTGGGTCCAATCATATTATTACCCATACGTTATTAATTCTTTATTTATTTACCAAACAAGCGATAGTATTTTATTAGATCAATTGAAACAGTACATAGAGAGCCATCTCAATTAGCGATATGACGGACATGGGTAAAGCGTCCTCATTGACCAGAGTTAGCTCTAGGGTTGAAACGATCTGGAAAGAATAAATCGCAAAGAACTTGTCTAAAAATCCCTTATTTACAGTCTAAGTTGTCATATATCAAGTCAGTTACATCGAGGACAAAACCTGGCCGCTAATCGGCATGAGTCTCCCAGAGAAACTAGACCACCCAGCAAAATTTATGAGAATTACAAGAGAAAACCAAACAACTCATAGTATCTGGACTCAACACCAACTAAAGAAACATCAACACTTTGCTCTACAAATGATGCACAACCAAAGCCATCCAGATCCATAACAGAGACGACCAGATATGCCAAGAGGGGAGAAGAATATCATGGTCTAACAAGGTACGAGAGAATACTGAAAATTCGACAGGGAATAAACCCCTAGACATGAAGCTTCTTGTTCTAACTCACCTCCATCATCTGCCACACGCTTTGTTGTAAAAATCAACGGAATTAGAGCTAGCCACAACCAAGTCTCTAAGAGCATTTCCACCAGTTGCCCCTTGCCATGGCAAGGGGAGCCCTAGGGCAGCTACTATTCACGTGAATAGTGGCTGCCCTAGCCCCCTCCAGCAAAATGTGTTTCCAGCAGTTTAGGCTTGCCATGGTAAATACTATTCATTTTTTTATTTTTTTCACAACTTTGTTTACTTAAACAATTAATTTGGATAATATTTTCGGACAAGATTTTTGGGTTCCTACGTGTCAATACTATTCATATCGGATAAGATTTTCGGTTTCAAATTTCAGATAAATTTCAGATAAATTTCAAATTTCAGATACATTTCAAAATTCAAATTTCAGATAAATTCAAAATGTCAAATTTTATATACATTTCGAAATTCAAATTTCAGATAAATTTGAAATTTGAAATTTCATTTGAATTTCAAATTTCAGATAAGATTTTCACCCTCTAAGATTGCGCCGCGTGTCATATCTATCTGTGTACATTTTTCTATAAAACCAGAGGTTCAGCTCATACCTCCCACACCAGTTCTTCTCTACATTTTCATTTCTCAAATTTTAGATTTCATTCTCCATTCTCAATGGCAGACATGGAAGAGGTTTTGGAGAGGCAAGAGCGAGAAACTAGAGAAAGAATGCGTAGACGAGCTGCAAGCAAAAGGGCGCAGAGCGAACTAGATGAGCAACTTGGCATAGCAGTTGCTTTGCTGGAGGAAGAAAACCAGGGTCGCCGTGGTTCACGAGAAGGCCTTCGCCCAAATGTGGACAGACATAGACATTCCCGAGGTAAGAATCTTATGGAAGATTATTTTATCCCACAATCTCTGTACTCTGATGTTCATTTTCGAGGGAGATATAGAATGCAACCCCATTTGTTCAATAAAATCATGCATGATATTTGCAATTATGATGAATATTTTGTTCAAAAGAGAAATTATGCTGGAAATTTGGGACTTCTTCCGGAGCAGAAGTTCACAGCTGTGATACGAATGTTGGCGTATGGGTCATCTGCTGATCAGGTGGATGAGATTGCTCGGATAGGGAAGTCCACTGTTTTGGAGAGCTTGGTGCGATTTTGTGATGTAGTGGAAACTCTGTACACCAGAGACTACCTCCGCAGACCTACGCCGCAAAGGCTTCTCCAAAAAGCTGAGTCTCGAGGATTTCCTGGCATGATTGGTAGCATTGACTGCATGTACTGGCAGTGGAAAAATTGTCCAACTGCTTGGCAAGGGGACTACGGAAATAGAAAAGGACAGAAAAGTATCATCCTGGAAGCAGTTGCTGGTTTTGATACATGGGTTTGGCACGCCTTCTTCGGAGTTGCCGGATCTCAAAACGATTTGAATGTCCTAGGTCAATCCCCGGTGTTCAATGATGTTTTGAGAGGTGAAGCCCCAAATATCACATATGAAATTAATAATACCATCTACCAGAACGGGTATTATCTAGCTGATGGCATCTACCCGAGGTGGACAACATTTGTGAAAACAATTCCACATCCCCGATCCCATAAGCAAAATTTTTTTGCTCGCTATCAAGAGGGGTACAGAAAAGATGTTGAGAGGTGCTTTGGTATCCTTCAAGCTCGGTGGGCTATTATCAGGGGCAGGCACGTCTATTTGACGAGGAGGTGCTTAGGAGTATAATGATGACTTGTATCATCCTCCATAACATGATTGTGGAAGATGAATATGATTACGATGCTGATGACGTGTATGAACCAAATCCCATGGACACGGCCCTAACACGAATTTATGAAAAACCAGTGGTGCCAAATGGAGAACCAGTGCAGCATGAACCGTTGGTTAGAGACGGTAGTTTCATGCCCCGTATGATTGATCGCTACACGGAGATGCAATCGTCGTATATTCATGAACACCTTCAAGTTGACTTGATGGAGCATTTATGGGCGGTGAAAGGCAATGAAGGAAATGAAGGTGAATAAAGTGAAGTGAAGAAGTTGTTTTTAATTTATTATGTTTATGTTGTATGTTGTTTATTTTTTGTTGTGGGTGGGTTGTTTATGTTTTATGCTTTGGTTGTAGGTTGTTTATTTTTTATGCTTTGGTTGTAGGTTGTTTATTTTTTATGCTTTGGTTGTGGTTGTTTTTTATGTATGGAATGTTTTGAATAAAAAGGATTTTTGTTGAATATTTTCTTTATTGACTAAAAGAAAAGCAATACAACTAATAAAATAAAATACATGAATTAAACAAAACAAAAAATACAATGAAATCAAAGGCAAGTAAACTAAGACATGAAAGGCAAACAAACTATTTTAATGGTTTCCATCATTTAACCAATCCGTGTTGCTAGGTCCACCGTCACGAAAAAGTCTTCGTCTCATAACATCCCTTCGTTCTAGCTTCCAAAATTGTTTTGTTTCAGGGGACATATGGCTTGTATCCATGGCCATGGTTTCCCGATCTTTTTTTTCAATGTTTTGTTCGCGTACATACTCCCTTTCTTTGCGTACATACTCCCTTTCTTTTGCATATTCGACTTGAATAGCCATATCGTGCTCTTGTTATTTCAAGTCCATTTCAATTCTCATGGCTTGGTGCTTTGAAAGTTCCTCCAAAAATTTAGATGCATTCTTGCTAGAATTACTCCCTCTATTCGCCTTCGCCGCCTTTCTCCCAATAGGCCTTGGCTCCTTTTCAATGGGTGAGTCTTGACTCATTGGGGAATTCATAGGTGAATCCGATGCCGGCGTCTCATGAAGTGGAGTCTCGTTCAAGACTACCGTCGGACCGGTTGGAATAATTTGGAATCTCTTACAAGTCTTCACCACCTCCCAACAATGGGTATGGTTGAAACTTCTTTTCCCTTGCCCCGTAGAACCAAACCACATTTGAGCTTGCATAATCTATAAAAAAAAAATTAAATGGAAATGCAAGAAACTTTTAAAAATATTGGCAATGCAACATGTAAAAAAAAAACTAAAGCAAATTCAATAAATTTAAAAAAAATGCAACATGTATAAAAAAAAAAAACTAGAGACATATTAACAAAATATATAAATTGCAAGAAACATTTAAATAAAAATTAATATGACATAGAAATTAATAGAAGGAAAATGACAAATAATTTACCTCACTGCTAAGGTTTTCTCCGCTTCGATGGTTGTCTATCGCTTTTGCTAAGGCATTTCTCCATTTCGCCAACTCTTTATTAAGAACTTTCCACCTACTGAATAATGTTATTTCTGTACGTGTAGAACCAATTGCCCTTTCACAAAATGCTTGATGAATTTTTTTCCACATATGAGAAAATTTAATCTCATTGCCCGTTACGGGACAATGACTAACTTGGACTCAAGCCTCACACAAGCTAACATCTTCCATCATGCTCCATGCCCCTCCATTTTCATTAGAAGAACCCATAATATGATAGAAAAAAATACAACTTCAAAGTGAAAAAATATTGAATAGAAAGTGAATAAATTTTGAGGAGAAAGTGAACAATAGTAGAAGGAGAAGAAAATATATGAGGATTTGGTGTTAAAAGTGAAGAGTATTGGTTGGTATTTATACACAAAAAATTCAGTAATTTTTGTGTATTTTTTTAAAAAAAATTCGATTTTTTTCAATTTTTTATTGCAGAAAAATTGGCTGCCGTTGGATTGAAGAAAAAAATCGAATCGGAGCGACCAGAGGCTGTCACGTGTCAAGTAGCCGTTGGCGGCTACTGTAGCGCTGCGTTTGAATTTTTTTTTAACGTTGGCGTGTGCACAGTAAAAAAAATTCGAATGCGGGAGGGCTGACGCCAGGCTCTGACGCCAGCCTGGCGTCAGCCATGACGTCTTGCCCTCGGGCCCAAGCTCGGGCCGAAATCGCCTTCGGGCCTGCCCAGTCACGTGGACCCCACACCTCGCCCGTGCTGCTTCCAACTGCTGGACCTCCATTTTTTGCCCAAACCCCCCCTAGCCCGAGTTTTGAACCATTGCTGGACTTGCTCTAAAAAAGAAAAATAAACAAAACCAAAACCAAAAGGAGCAAGATAAAAGCAGGGGCAAGGAGGGAGGGAGGGAGGGAGGAACAAAAGGGAGGAGAAGAGAAGGGAGGGGGATGGAAGCTACCAACCCCAAAGGGGACGGCGGCTCCTAGTGTTTCTTCGCTGGTCGCTCAAGAGAGTTATTGGGGTTATTAATTTGTTTTTGGGCTAAAATTGATCATGCTTGGTTAATTACATATGTTAATAGCTAGTTACAAAAATATGATAAAATTGATACTATGGACATTAAAACAAAATTTGAAATTTTGAATCTCGTTTATTTATTTATTTTGAGGACCTTTTCTATTGAAAGGGGCGATAACATATTAAACTCACACACACAACATGGATGTTAGGACTCGAACCCAAAACCTTACTTGAGAAAGTAAATATTCCAAACCACTATACTACATTAAGTAAGTTATATACCATGTTGATAGCTTAAATTGAAGAGATCTTTCTGGTTTTGAAAAGTATTAGGGGAGGAAGGCTATCTAATTTTCGTCATACCAAAACTTCTTTGATGGCTTTAATTGAAGAGATCTTTTGATGACTCTTGCAACTAACAAGAATTTGTTAGACCAAATACTGTCCACCTCTTTATTATCTATTCCACTGTTCTCTCGAGACTTGAGTGTAGTTTGTTATTATTGGCATTCTAGTCATCCTTGTTGTGCCCTTGATCTTGTGTGCCCATCTAAAAAATACATGCACATTTTTTCGTTTAATACAAGAAAATTCACATATCTTTTAATAATGCAATTATAATTCGTGTATTATTGAAAAAAAGCCTACAAATTAAAAAATTTCAAATAAAACATTATATATTGAACAAAGTTTTCAGAATTGTTTTACATATACCGTATATGTATTTACTAATAAGAGTATTAACTAAATAAAAAAAAATAAAAAATTTATAATTTAAGTGATTAAAAGTATTTTATTCCTACATCTGTAAATAATAAGCTGGATCCTCCCGGCTTCGATGTTGCTTGTATTAAATAAATAAACAAAACCCCAAAGGAAAATAAGTTGCGTTTTGGCCCCACCAAACAAATGAGCAGCTGACTGCCAATTCATGTCGGCGAGACTTAAATTCGTTGATGATTTTGCTTGGCCTATCTATCCACTCAACAAAAAGTCAACAAATTCAGATTTGATTGCCACATTATTTTGATTTATTTTATAAGCCGTTTTTGTTCAACAAAGGATTATATATTTTAATCTGTTATAAATCTAAAGGAATTGGAGAGAGGGAATTAGAATAGATCAAGCATAGAAATCTGATGTTTTTATTCTTCAGTATATCAGAAAATGTGTGTGTGTGTTACAAAGAGAAGGGTGAGCCCTTATATAGACTAAACTCCTTTCATTGGAGGTGGGCTCCACCTTAATATTTACAACACTCCCCCTTGGAGACCACAAATGATACGGAATATGTCTCGTTAAAAACCTTGCCAGTAAAAACCCAGTGGGACAAAAACTGGTCAAAGGGAAAAAGAGTACATAATCATGTGTAACATAAAAATTCTATGTATATTGACGCGCGTGCGACACTGCCTCGTTAAAACCTTGCCAGGAAAAACCCAGTGGGATAAAAATCTGGACGAAGAAAAAAGAGTACAGTGTTTGAAGATCTTTATTGATGGCACGCTCCCCCTGATGCTTGGCAAAATATCTTTAAGTTATACAGTTGATCACCTTTCTGAATATCGTAGTTGACACTGCTTCTGTGAGTCAATCTTGAGCGACACTGCCTCGTTAAAACCTTACCAGGAAAAATCCAGTGGGATAAAAACCTGGATGAAGGAAAAAGAGTACAGTGTATGGAGGTCTTTATTAAAACCACGCTCCCCCTGATGAATATCTCCCCCTGAAAACTTCATGACTAGCTTTTCCAGTATGCGACCATAGAAATTTCCAGAGTCCGCATATCTAATAACACTTGGGCTATTTGTAAGTTCACTAAAAAAAAAAAAATATGCCCGTATATGGTGTTATGCTGAGATAGCATCAAATATGCCTCACATCATCCCAAAATGATGGTGATGGAGTTGAGCTCTATCTGGAAAATACGATGTACGGTACACTTCCGGAAAATCCTTAAAGTGTCCAACGGATAATCCTCATAAAAATGCTTCAATACTTTCTTAGTATAAGCAAGAATCTCGTTGGCATAATGCTCGATTTTTAAGTCGAGACAAATATTAATGTGTTGCAATCACATTATAATCAATGTACTCACTGAGGTAATTTTATGCATATTAATATTGAGTACAAATTTTGTGCTTCAAGCATATGTCCTTTAGGGACTTACTTTATGCAATGTCAATCCTCTCAACGGATTTTGTTTAAAAGGGATTAAACTTTATGACACATTATATAGCTTTTACCCAGCTATTTATATATCTTTAGGAAATCGCTTCTGGCGATATGCTCCGTGCATTTAATAACCCTTAAAGATAATATGTTGGTCTCCGTAATTGTGTAATAAGGGGGGGCACAATTGAATCTGTAAATATGGAGAAAACCCAACATTCCTTGTTTCTGCCAGAAACAGTGTGTCATACAAGTAGGTATATTCCCTTCTATTCCGAACACCCAAGTATAAATTTCAGTATTAACATCTTTTGGGGTTCGTACTGTGGGTTTGTTCTTTTACGTTCATTCTCATCTATAATGGAATTACCTCATTCCATTTTGGCCAATAATATTGTCGACATATAATAATTGAACGTGGTTCCAATCAACACAGCCCATTGATGATTTGAGTAACTACTCCAAAACCAAAAATTGTCATTCATCAATTCATGATCCCACCATTCTCATTTGCATGCGCATGCATCAATTATAAGCATTTCTTTGCTTTTGGGTACCCAAGCCACTTCATGGGGCTTTTATTATGTGAGAATGTGGATTATAACCTCCAATGGAGCGTTATTTAGCAGTAGGGCGTGGATAATCTCTATTTAGGGAGTTGGAACATTTAGAACCCATATATCTGTCATGCTGAAGGCATGCCACAGATTAATACATTCATGTCAATTAATTGCTGGGACCTTAACCCATATTATGGGACTTTAACCCATATAATTTACTAAGCATTAGGCGTGCACAATATCAATATTGACATGTCAAAGGATTGTCCTTTCGGGACTTCAATCCACATCATTTGCTATGCAACAGGCGTGCATCATATTGATCACTGCTATACCCATATTCTGTTCTTATGGGACTTTAATCTGTGCAGTGTATTATCAATGTATCCAACTTACAATCTGTAAAATTTGCACTAATAATTCATGGATACATACAAGCCATTCTTTTGGAACAAACTTATCTCCCCATTTGGTTACCTTTCAAAATAAAATATCAAATAAGTATATAAGCATAAAATAACACAAGTATTGCTTACATCCTTAGGTGGGAGAAACTTTTCTCAAGTATCATTCAAGCTTGTATCGGCCCAGTAAATGTAGCGCTTGATGATCTAGTTATATCCTGCAAGAGTAAAATCACAACTCTTTTCTCTGTCAAAAAACAAACTTCATGGATTCTTTCTTCAGATGTTCATTCTAAAGAAATAAAATCTCTTATGAACAGAGAGTTACAAAAAGAGAAAACATGCAAAAAATTGTGATATTGATTGCAAGAGAAGGTAAGCAATCAGGGAAGGAAGCTGGTGGAAGCAGACAACAAGCTCAGCAATCAAGGAAGGAAGCTGGTGGGAGCAAACAATCAGCTCACATTTCTTCTAGTCTAGAAGAAATTCCGGAGATTAGAGCATAAAGTTGCCTTCACAATTTCCTGATGTGGCGAAAACGTGATCAGGGATAGTCTCGCTTCCTGAATGGATGATCAGAGATAGTCTTGCTTCTCGGGCATATTAAGTGCTCACTGATAAGAAAAACAAGTAGATATCGCATCACTAGGTATGGAGAAAACTGGATGTCTTCTGCAAAGAAAATTTCGTTAGTAACACATTTATACACAAATACAATGAATAGGTAGAACCGGTGAATTTCAAATTAACCATAGGAAAAATTGCGAGATTCTCGGGATACTTTTGAGAAAGTAGCTCCGTGAAATCCGTAAAGCAAGATCGACTTTTGACGAAAATAATACTTTGAAAACGCCGAAAGTGCCGACAAACATTAATGGAGGCCACGTGAAGTTTTGGAATCTGGGAAAGAAAAAAAGAATATGGGGATCCGAAAAGATATTGGGATCCTGAAAAACTGTAGCCATATTTCCTCCTATAGATATTGCCTTTGCAAAACTTGATTGGAGCAACTGCGTTTCAACTTAACTTCCTTCATTTTCTGAAACTTTAGTTTTCTTAAAACTTTCTTCGAAACCTTCTTAAAAATGGCTTCCTCTTCTTCCTGCCCAAATTATTTCAATTTAAATGATACTCCCACAACAACCAGTGACGCCCAAGTTTGGCGTCCATCCTTTATATCCAAAAATCGTCATCTCACAGTTAATGATTTTGTGATGATGAATGATGCTACTGCTGTCATAGTAGCTAGGAATTGCATTACTCCAATGGATGAAATGTTGTTGACAGGGAGATCAGAGGAAGAGGCTATTGATGACTCAATGGCTTTTAGCATTCAGAGTGCTGTTTCTGTTTCTAACATGGCTGATCGTTTGCGTGCCAGAGCAAACGAGGTTGAGAGGTTAACAACTGAAAATTCGTCTCTCCAAAGAATGCTTCATGAGTCTCAACAGGAGGTTGAGAAACTTAAAGGAGAGAATAATGCCTTGTTGAAACTGGTGAGTTCGTACTCTGTTGATACACTGAGAAGGCTAGACATGCTGCAGGTCTCCAATGAAAGAATTTTGGGAGACCACGAGAGGCTCATGGCTAAGCTTAAGAGGTGTCGTCCTCTTCTTTCAGAGGCTTCCAGAACATAATGTATTTTTATAGATTTGACAGGGCCTGCACCTTCCTTGCAGGTGGAAAAAAATCTATCTGTTGTATGCCCCTTGCCTGTTATAAAAATTACGCACATTCTTAAACTTGCACCTGTGATTTTTTCGTCTTTTCAAAATGACGGTTTGGAACCTTGTGCCTTATAGGTTCAAATAACCACATCGACTTTCCCAAATTTCATATTTCAATGTATGGAACTTTTGGCCTGTGCTAAACACAAACTCAGAATTTATTTGCCCTTTTTCAAATGAACATGAAATATGGATTGAGTAAAAGCCACGCTAATATCTCATATATTTGGGTTCATGAGCTTACGGCCCAGATATAACAAAATATGTGGGGAGCCTCAATTCATCATTCTCTTATGCCAAAGAAATATGTGGTGTACCACAATTTGCAATAATACCTCAAGGGTTGTCCATTTAATTGTTGGAACTTCAGGTTCTCAACACTGTTAGATTTTGAACTTCAGGCCAAAATCACATATTCTCATGGTATGGACATTCAATCCCCTTAGATTTTGAACTTCGGGCCAAAATCACATATTCTCATGGTATGGACATTTTTACAATTTTCTGTACATATTTCTGGACTTCAAGCCCTTACATAATTGTCCATATTTTGAGGAACTTCTGGCATCTCATTTAATTGCTCATCCATGAGTTTAAGGAACTGCAGGTTCCCTTTTGAATGGTGATAGTTTACCCAAAATGGTAAATATTTATGCATACATCACTATTCATGTATACGGCACTATTCATGTATACAGTACATTTGCCAGTACAGTTATCATCCATGTGTACGGCATTATGAACCAATACGGTACTGTTACATCATTAAGGAACCCCAGGTCCTTATTTACATGTCAAGGATCAAGGACCCTCAAGTCCAATCACATGTTTACAAATATAGTACCGGAGAGACTGCCAGCTCTCATATTAACATCATCATCAAGGATCTTCAAGTCCTGATGTAATTGTATGATGAGGATCAAGGAACTTCTGGTCCTGATCTGCATACTGTAAAAACTCATCATACAGCACAATTAATCCATAAAATAAATTACTGGTAAATAAATTACTGGTATGGACGATAAACCCGCACCACACTTTAGATAAATGTAAATGTGCGGTAAATTAAATTCATAAAGTTAAGGTGCTTGTATGGGCATTAATTCTGCTCCATACATTTAAATAAAAGTAAAGGCGTGGATGATAAACCCGCACCACCCTTTTAAATAAATGTAAATGTGCGGTAAATTAAATTCATAAATTAAATTGCTTGCTGTATGGACGTTAATCCCGCACCATACTTTAAATAAAATTAAATGTGCGGTAAAGTAAATGCATAAATTAAATTGCTTGCTGTATGGACGTTAATCCCGCACCATACTTTAAATAAAATTAAATGTGCGGTAAAGTAAATTGTGCTTGTATGGGCACTAATTTTGCTCCATACATTTAAATAAAAGTAAAGGCGTGGACGATAAACCCGCACCACCCTTTTAAATAAATACTGTTGTATGGGTAATAAACCTACACCATACAGTAAATAAAATAAATGTGGGAATAAAAACCACCACTGAACAAGATAAGGAAAGTGTTAGTATCAGTAACGGTCTCCCACTGATAATATATTTAGTATTACCAAGGGTCCATTTTGTTAAAGGTTAGTAACAGAATGGCAGATAAATATAATAGGAAATAATAGGGAAGATCAGGGAGCAGAGATCTTATCGCTACTTTAGGGTCAGTGCCCTTGCTGTTGGATCTGCTTTTGCTTTTATCATTGCTGCTAATAATTGCCCAAAATAATCTCAGGTCCACCATTACCGCCTGGACCTACAACCCCATCTTTGAATTGGAAGACCAATTCTGGGAAGTCAACTTTCTTCTACTTTGAAATGTCGAAGTAGGGCCTTAAGCCCGTTTGTTTTCCAAGTCCTTGGCTCTTGTGTAATTCGCCATCTGGGCTTCGAACTCTTTGGCCACGGGTTTGAATAAATTGCTTGAAATTCGCCATCTTGAGTGGTCTCTGCTGTCACAACCCCATCTGACTCTGCTGATATTGCTTGGAAATGTCTGAATAAATTGTCGCAAACGTATCGAGCAGCCTCGGGGCCACCATGGCCATCATAAACGCCGACTAAGGTCCCAAAGGGTCCAGACTCGATCTGACTCTGGTCCTCGAGCACCTGGTTGGCTTGAACCACGGCCATGGAGAAATCGCCCGAGCACCTGGTTGGCTTGAACCACGGCCATGGAGAATGATATCTTCTCGATGGTTCTGCAAAGTCCGCCTAACTAGAAGGGCATAAACGTCAACAATGGCCAACGAGCAGCTCCACAAACACTGCAATCTAGCAGCTGATTCATAGTCATGCCGTTGGAGAGCACCTGCTGCTGCTGCGGGTGGATCGAGACGGTATCGTTTCTGCTCTGATCTTCATCTTCGGAATCGACAGCGGAGACTGGCTGGTAGTACACGCCGGCCACTTCGTCCTCATCGATGTTTGTGTCCGAATCGCTTCCGTTGAGGTAGTCCGTAACTTCGATGAAATCAGGGTCAGCTGGCCAAAAGGGGGAGCTTTGTCTGGTTGAGAAGTTGAGCATCGGTGATGTTCAGAGGCTTCAGTGGGAATATCTCTACAAATATGGGAGACAGAGAGAGCTGAGAATTCCGGTTGATTTTGGTCTCTGGGTTTTATCAGAGAACTCAGCTGATTAGAGAATCGGGCTGATAACGTGTTATAAATCTAGAGGAATTGGAGAGAGGGAATTGGGATAGATCAAGCATAGAAATCTGATGTTTTCATTCTTCAGTATATTTGAAAATGTGTGTGTGTGTTACAAAGAGAAGGGTGAGCCCTTATATAGACTAAACTCCTTTCATTGGAGGTGGGCTCCACCTTAATATTTACAACATAATCTGTGTTGTAAAATGAACGGTATATGTGAGAATATTGAGCTGCACGTAAAGTTAATAAGACACAATATTTAACGAGGTTTGGCCATGCCTACATCCTCGAAGAGCAGTAACAGTAAATTTTCCACTATATAAAATAATAAGGCTACAACTTCAGTGTTTATAATATCTGTGGCTCATTGATTTTTCTCTCTTGCAGAATTTCTCTCTACTCTCTTTTTCTTCTCCTCTCACTCTCCTTTTCTTTCCTTCCTCTCTGCCTTCCTCTCTTTCTTCTCCCGGTGGGGTGTGTCCAACAAAGGAAGGAGGAAGCCTTATTTGTAGGCAGAATTCTATGGCTGCTTCTCATATTCCTTTGGCTTCACGTGGGTGTTGGCAGACAAGCTTTAGCATTATTCTTCAATCAATTAGATATAGTAGGCTCTACCATTTTTGTTTCTATTCTTGACCGTACAACACTCTCCCTTGGAGACTACAAATGATATGTTGGTTGCCTCATTAAAATCTTGCTTGAAGAAAACCCAGTGAGGTAGAAAACTAATGGAAGGAAGAATAGTACATTAATCAGTGTAGCATACTTCTGGATGCTCCCCCTGATGAATATCTCCCCCTGAAATCTTCATCACTAACTTTCTAGAGAGAAAATCTTTCGGAGTGAGTGAAGGATGTAGCCATCAACAATTCACGTAGTTCAATAAGTAAATATATTTCCAATGAGCTATTTCTATGTAAATCATAGAAATTTCTAGAGTCCGCATATCCAGCAAAATTTGGGCTATTTGTACGTTCACTTGAAAAGAATATGCCCATATATGGTGTTATGCGGAGATAGCATCAAGTATGCCTGACATCATCCCAAAATGATGGTGATGGAGCTGAGCTTTATCTGAAAAATACCATGTCTGGTCCAGTAGTCTTCCGAAAAATCATTGAAGTGCCCAACGGATAATCCACATAAAACTGCTTCAATACCTTCTTAGTATAAGTAAGAATCTCATTGGCATAATGCTCGGCCTTCAGGCTGAGACAAATATTTCTTGAACTCTTCAGGAGTTTTAATCAAGTATTAACTCTTCAGGAGTTGTAATGTGTTGCAACCATATCATAATAAATGTACTCACTGAAGCAATTTATACATATTAGTATTGAGTACAAGATTTGTGCTTCAGGCACATCTCCAGGTACTTGCTTCATGCAATTTAAATCATTCAAGGATTTTATTTAAGGGATCACACTTTATGACACATTATATAGCTTTATATCAAGCTATTTGTTATGCTTGTACATCTTTAAGGAATCACTTCTGGCAATATGCTCCGTGCATTTAATAACCCTTAAAGATAACATGTTGGTCTCCGTAGATGTACAATAAGAAGGCATGATTGCATTTGTAAACATAGAGAACCTCAACCTTCCTTGTTTCTATCAGAAACATTGTGTCATATAAAGTGAGTATATTCCTTTTTATTTGAATACCCAACTACAACTTTCAGGGTTAACATCTTTTGGGGTTCGTATTATGGGTTTGTTCTTTCACGTTCATTCTCATATGTAATGGAATTGCCTCTTTCCATTTCGATCAATGATATTGTCGACATATAATAATAGAACGTAGTTTCAATCAACACAGCCCATTGATGATTTGAGTATAAAATTACCTGTAAGATGACTAAAAATGCCTAAAGGGGGGTGAATAGGCTAATTCGATATTAGTAACAATAAATAAAAGTAGACTTTCGAAGCAGGATTTATATGGATTATCAATCCTGAAATGTGCAGAGCTTTAAAGTAAGCATATATTTATTTTACGTGGTAAAACCCCACATTTGGGGAAAATTCACGGGACTCCTTAGTCCAAAATAAACCCACTATAGAATAAAGATTACAAAAAGTACTCACACACTTATCCTAGATGCAATCTAGATAAAGCTTACCGACTTCCGTGTAACTCAACTTCTGTCACGGGATGATCTTCGACACTCCTTATGTTGAATGCAATACTGGTCATGATTACTTCAAGCTCGCTGGAGGATAAACGCCACAACAATCTTGGTGCCCTCAACCGTATGAGTCATCGACATGCATATGTATGCAATATGAATGATGAAAGGATTCGATAAATCACCAAGCAACAAAGGAGCACTTGATGACTTACCGAAGAAAATAAGCACAACAACTTTCTCAAAACAGATTCAATATACTCAAAAACTTCATACATTGAAAGCTTGCTCTTTGAAAAGAAAACCCTTGCGTTTTATTCAAGACAGGTTTTCTCTCCAAAGAGAGAAACCCAAGAGACTATTACTTCTATTCAACTAAGACTTCCAAACCTGATCCAAAAAGAACTCTCCATGAGACGTCCCACAGAAGACAAAAAAACTATCCAATTATGAAGATATATTCTGATTCAATAAGAACTCCTAGTGATGACACCAAACATCTACTTTTATTAAGAAACAATTATCTCCTAAAACAAGTTAACTAGGAGATATGAAAGGTGCATGTCACGATAGTAAACGCTAATATTTTAGCTTAAATCACAATGGCATCGAAAATAGCTTTAATTATAAATCCTATTTTGAATGCATGATCATGTCATGATTTACCTAAAGTCAAGTTTCTCATATCGATCAAGTCATGTCTCGAAAGTATGAGATTGAATAAGTTGTGCCAAAACGTCCAGTAACAATTCTTTACACATTAATTTTCAACCTATGCTAGAGTCTAGGAAATGCCAATACAATTTTCGTACTAACAGAGTAGCTACTCCAAAATAAAAAATTGTCATACATCAATTCGTGATCCCACTATTCTCATGTGCAGGCGCATGCATTAATTATAGCATTTCTTTACTTTTGGGTACCCAAGCCACTCAATGGGCTTTTATTGTCTCTTTCCAGACAGACATCTCTTATAGGATGAATTATGTGAGAATGCGGATCTTAACCTCCAATGGAGCGTTATTTTATAGTAGGGCATGGATAATCTCTGTTCAGGGAGTTGGAACATTTAGAACCCATATATCTGTCATGCTGCAGGCATGCCACAAATTAATAACAAATGTCAATTAATTATCCTTCTGAGACTTTAAACCATATAATTTGCTACGCATTAGGCTTGCACCGTATTAATATTGACATGTTAATGGATTGTCCTTCCGGGACTTCAATCCATATCATTTGCTACGCAACAAGCGTGCATCATATTGATCACTGCTATACACATGTTCTGTTCTTATGGGACTTTAACCTATGCAGTGTATTATCAATGTATCCAATTTGCAATCTGTGAAATTTGCATTAATAATTCATGAATACATATCAGAATGATACAATCCATTCTTCCGGAACGATCTATAATGCAAGTCGTTCTTCTGGAAAGGTCCTTTGCATGCCGTTCTTCTGGAACGGCCTTATCTCCCCATTTGGTTACCTTTAAGGATGTCGTACAAAATATCAAAACAAGAGTACAAGCATGAAATAACACAAGTATTGCTTACATCCTTAGGTGGGAGAAACTTTGCTCAAATATCATTCAGGCTCGTATCGGCTCAGCAAATACAATGTAATGCTTGATGATCTAGTTATATCATGCAAGAGTAAAAATCACAATTCTTCTGTTTCTGTAAAAAAAAAAAAAAAAAAAAAAAAAATCCTAAGTGTTAGGTTCATTACATGGATTTGTTCTTCAGATGTTCGTTCTAAAGGAACAAAATCCCTTATGAACAGAGAGTTGTAAAAAGAAAGAAAAGATAAAAAGAATTGTGATATTGATTACAAGTTAGGTAAGAAATCAAGGAAGGAAACTAGTGAGGTAACAGACAACAAACTCTCATTTCTCCTAGCTTAGAAGAACTTCAAGAGATTAGAGCATGTGGTCGTTCTTACAGTTCCTTGATCTAGGTGAAACGTGATCAGGAGTAGTCTCGCTTCCTGAATGGATGATCAGAGAAAGTCTCGCTCTCAAGCACATCGAGCGCTCACTGATAGGAAAAACAAGTGGATATTGCATCACTAGATATGGAGAAAGCCGGACAAAACTGGACAAAATTGGATGCATTCTGCAAATAAAATTTTGTTATAACATATTTATACACAAATTAGAGGAACAGTTTGATCTGGTGAATCTCAAATTAGCTATAGAAAATTGTGAGGTGCTCGAGATGCTTTTGAAAAAGTAACTCCGTTAAATTCAAAAAGCAAGATCGGCTTTGAAGAAAATAATCCTTGAAACCCTTAAAGTGCTGACAGACATTAATGGAGGCAGCGTGATCTGAAAAAGAAAAAGAGAATATGGGAATCCAAGAAAATATTGGGATCCTGGACACGTTGCCACATTTTCGTCTATAGATATTGCCTATGTAAGGCCTGATTGGAGTAACTGTGTTTCATCTCAACTTCCTTCCATTTTCTGAAAATTTAGCTTTTCTAAGACTTTCCTTGAAACCCTTTTAAAATGGCTTCCTCTTCTTCTCCCCCCAAAGCATCTCGATTTAAATGTTGCTCCCAAAACAACCCATGACGCTAAAGTCTAGCATTCATCTTTGTATCCCAAAATCGTCATCTCACGGTTAATGATTCTATGATGATGAATGATACGACTACTGTCATAGTAGCTAAGAATTTCCTTACTCCTATTGATGAAATACTGTTAACAATAAGGTATGACAAAGAGGCTATTGATGACTCAATGGCTTTTAGCATTCAGAGTGTTGCTTCTGTTTCCAACATGGTTGATCATTTGCGCGCTAAAGCAAACGAGATTCAGGAGTTGAACATTGAAAATTCGTCTCTTTAGAGAATGCTTCATGAGTCTCAACAAGAGGTTGAGAAACTTAAAGAGGAAAATAAGGCCTTGTTGAAACTGGTGAGTTAATCCTCCCATTGATAGGCGGACAAGGCTTGACATGCTTGACAAGGCTTGACATGCTTCAGATTTCCCAATGAAAAGATTCTGGGAGACCACGAGAGGCTCATGGCTAAGCTTAAGAGGCATCGTCCTCTTCCTTTAGAGGCTTCCAAAAGATAATGAAATTTTATAGATTTTACAGAGCATGCTCCTTCCTTGCAGGTGAAAAGAGTCTATCTGTTGTATACTCTTTTCTTGTTATAATAATTGGGTAAATTCTTAAACTTGCACCTGTGCTTTTTACATCTTTTTCAAATGACGGTTTGGAACCCTTGTGCCTTATAGGTTCAAATAACCACATCAAATCTCTCAAATTACATATTTCAATGCATGTGAGTCTGGAACTTCCGGGTTAAACACAACTTGAAAATTTATTTGACTTTTTCAAATGGGCATGAAATATAAATTGAGTAAAGCCATGATAATATTACAATATAGTATTGAAGAGCATTAACTACTATATACCCAAAACTTTAGGTTCGGCATCTCTCATATATTTGGATCCATGGACTTCTGGCCCAAATCATATAATATAACAAAATATGCGGGGAGCCTCAATTAATCCTTTGAGGTTTATCCTGATATTATCCATTTCACGGTGTATTCTTAACAACCGGAATTCACAAAATATATTTCTTTCTTGAGGTGTCGATTATAACAAAATTGAACTTTATTAAATTCATCATTTTCTTATGCCAAAGAAATATGTGGTGTGCCACAATTTGCAATAATACCTCAAGGGTTTTCTATTTAACTGTTGGAACTTCAAGTTTTCAATATTATCAGATTTTGAACTTCAGGCCAAAATCGCATATTTTCATGGTATGGACATTTTTATAATGTCCCGTACGTATTTCAGGACCTCAAGCCCTTACATAATTTTTCATGTTTTAAGGAGCTTCTGGCTTCTCATTTAATTGCTCATCCATGAGTTTAAGGAATTGCAGGTTCCCTTCTGTATATAGTGACGGTTTACCCAAAATGGTTAATATTTATGTATACATCACTATCTATTTATATGGTACTATTTATCAGGGCATGAATACATGTCTATTCATGCGTACAATACATTTGCCAGTACAATTACTATTCATGTGTACCGCACTCGTAACTAATACGATACTGTTACATTATCAAGGAACTCCAAGTCCTTATTTACATGTCAAGGATCAAGGATCTTCAGGTCCGATCTCTTGTTTACAACTATAGTACCAGAGAGATTGCCAACTTTCATATTATTATTATCATCAAGGATCTTTAGGTCCTGATGTAGTTGTATGATGAGGATCAAGGCATGTTTGGTCATGATCTCTGTATGCTGTAAAACTCATCATACCGCACAATTAATACATAAAATAAATTGCTATAAATTGCTTGTAAATAAATGGTTGGTATGGAAGATAAATTCGCGCCATACTTTAAAACATGAATTAAATTGCTTGATGTATGGACGTCAATTCCGCACCATACTTTAAATAATAAAGTAAATGTGGGATAAATTAAATGAGCTTGTATGGACACTAATTCTAGTCCATACTTTTAAATAAAAAGTAAAGGCAGTTGTATGGACGATACACCCACGCCACACTTTTTAAATAAATACTATTGTATGGATAATAAACCTACACCATATAGTAAATAAAATAAATGTAGGGATAAAACCACCATATAGGTATATATAGAAAAAGTATATAAGAGATTGTTAAAATATAAAATATATTATATACTAATATATTATTAAACTAATATATAGAAGTACGGTCAGAAACCTTCTAGCAATCATACTAAAAGCTACATAAAGTTTTTCCACCCTTTTTTTTCTGGTGGGTTATGATCCACACCAAAATGCAATAAAATAAAATAATATTATTATACTAATATATATAATTAGAAAAGTAGAGAAAATCCTTAGTGCTAGTCCACTAAAGGATATGACGTCAGTACTCCACACAAAATTGCTTTCACCTGAAACCATTACAGGCTTCCCACCACATCTTCGAATGGTTAGTAATATAAATAATAGTGCAGCATATAAAATTGTACCTGAGAGCTTCTCGTGCTAATAATGTGTTGTAAAATGAACGGTATATGCGAGAATATTGAGTTGCACGTAAAGTAAATAAGACATAATATTTAACGAGGTTCGGCCATGCCTACGTCCTCAGAGAGCAACAACAATAACTTTTTCACTATGTAAACTAATAGGGCTATAACTTCAGTGTTTACAATATATGTGGCTCACTTATTTTTCTCTCTGCTCTCTTTTTCTTCTCCTCTCACTCTCCCTTTCTTTCTTTCCTCTCTGCCTGACTCTCTTTCTTCTCCCGGTTGGGTGTGTCCAGCAAAAGAAGGGGGAAGCCTTATTTGTAGGCAGAATTCTATGGCTGCTTACTCATATTCCTTGGGCTTCACGCGGGTGTTGGTAGACAAGCTTCACCATTATTCTTCAATCAATTAGGTAGTAGGCTCTACCATTTTGGGCTCCATTCTTGACTTTACAACAATTTGAAAAATGTATAGATCTATACCAAAGGTAGGAAGGGGGTTCGATAAAAAAAAACATTGTCGAATTACCCTTTGAACTTGTACATAACTATCAATTTACCCCATAACCTTTTTTTTAGTAAATTAAGGGCTCGAATTAAATTTTATTCTCAATGTTACCCCTACCATCTAAATCATCAACATTTCATCCAATTTGCCGTTAAATATGATAGGTGGCCAACCTTGGATGCTAGACATGGCACAAATCATGGCTACTCAAAATGCTCAGTCAAAAGACGAAAATCCTCATATGGTTGCAATTCGGCCACCCGTTCCACTTACTCCTCTGGAGGAAAATGAGGTTGGTAGGGAATATGAGAGTGAGAAAGAGGTGGACGAGACGACCTTAAAATTGAATATTTAAGGCGACCTTCCTATTGAGAACTTGACATTGGTCGAGGAAAAGGAGTCCACCCAAAGGGATGAAATTGAAAAGGCGGATAACGTTGAGGATGAAAATATCATCCAACTCAAGGCAACCATCCTAGGATGTAATGGCCTACAAGCTAGTGAAAGAGAAGGTCGGAACATGACCTAAGGTGAAATCATGATAGACATGAATGTAGGAGAAAACTCGACCTTGTGAAACCACAATTGCAAGTGGTCAAGTTTATTGAGTCCGAGCCTAAGACCTAAATTGGCCAACCAAGTGGACTTTGGGGGCATGAGGGGTTGGCCAAAATGATGGTTGGAAGTCATCTGGGTTGTACTAGTCATCCTAATACTTCAACCCATTGCCAGCAAAATGGCAAGATCTGTATTGGGAATAAGAAGGGCTCCAAGTTTGGAGTAAAACATGGTTGGCCGCCATAGTCTCCATGAAAATGTTGTTCAACACAGCCACCTATTATGTAAGCCGTTAAGATTTTAATAAAGGTTATGGTTCAGCCTTGAACAAATTGGCCACTTAGTTATAAAAATAAAAAAAAGAATTAAAAAACCAAAATGATGAAGTTGGTCTCCTCATATGAAAGATCATACTTTGGATGTTGCTTAATGTCGATGTTTCTCATGGCAGGCTCAAAATTGAGTTCCGTCGGATCAAGATGAATGGTGCCTTGACTTCGGGCACCGAAGTTGAAGCTTGTGATTTGTGGGCGAAAGATGACTTGGGGCATGTGCACCACCCAAGTAATCAGCTAGAGAGATTCATTAGATTATGTATGGCCATGTACACTAGGAGGAATCCTAAAAAGAGATCAAGAATTTGAAGAGTCTAGACTTCATTCAAAATTTGAGACTGGTTCACTTCCCATGAACACTCAGCCAAAAAATGTTCCGAACACTCAACCAAACCAAAATGGCTTTGGTCGACCCACGTGACAGGACCCACCCCGAATTTCTCCTTGGAATCCGTGACGAACCCTGTTGCCCGTCCGACATCTGGCTGATGTTGGACCCAATTTACTTAATTTAAACTGATAGACAATTCAACTTCTACCAGAATTTCAGCGGTCTCCCCTGTAATTGAAAATTTACTCAATTTACAAGACCTACAAACAAGTGCTAGAATAATCCCAACTTTCAGCATGCAAAAGATAAGGCACACACGACAGTTAAGACTTAATCAAATGGGCCTCAGGCCCTCTACACTAAACTTAAACAAACTAGCAGAGTGATAAAGAATTAAGTTTACAACTCGGGGAAAAGGAAATCAGAGAATGATAAAGGAAAGTTCCTATGGTGCAAGCTTATGGAGCAAACAATGATGATGCCTTGACGTGGTGGCCTTGACCTTAGAAATTTAGAACCTAGGGGGTACAAAACAGAAAATGTGAGTGGACGAAAACAAAGCTTAAAACATAAGTTGTAAGCAACATAATAACCCCCTCTGTTTTAGAAAATAATGTCGAAACACCATACAATAGATTTCTTCAATAAGCTTACATATGTATGTCATTCAAAACTTGAAATACATCAATTCAATAGACTCATATCATAACATACTATAATTCAAACCATATATTAAATGCATTCTAAATTTCTTGGAGAACATTGTAAAACAATAAACTGAAAACCTTCGAAGTAAAACCCCTTTACTCAAGCCATTTCAAACGGATGAACTTTTCCAAAAATCATTTATCAATCTTAATCCTTTTCATACATAATTAAGTGGAATCCCCTTTTCCCCGCAACCATACCTTATCGAATGCGTATATTGCAAAGCACCATAAGTCAATTGTCAAATATTCATACCTGTGCAGAGTATCCTCAATACACTTGCTTAAGAAACCTTAACCTGGAAAGAAATCCACACATATTCCCACACAAATACCCATATATATATATACACACACCCCCAAAATCAACACATCATCATCATGTACTGGGGAAAATAATCCAGCTGGGGGATTGTCTGACTAGACCATAGGATAGCAACACATTACCCTATGACTAGGGATGAGTAGTCTAACTGGGGACTATTGCTTCCAGCCCACATTCTGGCAACACATTGCACGTGTGGTTGCATCAAGTATTACGTGTGCAGACTGCCATGCCAAGGACCTACGGCACACACCGCCAAGGGTACTCGGTTCTCATCACACACACCGACAATACATCGCAGGTGTGGGTAACATCCATATCGAACCAAGGGAGGTACATATAATGATGTGTAACTCATAACCAAAATTTGAAATCCATTTTCACAAACAAATATATATAATAAAATCCACTCTCCCTTATGAAATCCATAGAAACCATATTAAAGAAAAAGTCAAACTCATAAACTCATCCGAAAATCATATAACCCCCAACATATTATTCAATTCATAAAATTCATAACTTAACAACTATAACCAACCCCGAAAATCCCATAAGACATTGATGAAAATATCCAAAATCCATATAAACCAAATTCCCATAATCAAATTTCATAAACAAATCCAATATCACCAAATCCAAAATCACATAGTCTGACACCCAAATCTATATACTTTAATAATAATAATAATAATAATAATAATAATAATAATAATAATAATAATAATAATAATCCCTGAAAATCCCATCTCACATTGTAAAACCCGAGACTAGCCTGATAATAAAATTTCATAACCTCATTAACTCAAAATAAACTAATTTCCAAACAAATCACATTTATGCAAGAAATTCCATATTTGAAAACAATGCTCATTTAAAAAATAAATGTCCAATCACAACAAGTCCAACGCTGCTCAACCTTGAGAGGATCCCTCTTAAGGAGTACACGAAGCCTGGGTACCTATTTGAGATAATAAACGGATTTAATCAATAACCAAAAGCAACAACGAACATAATTCAACACCAGAGTTCCCGAGTCTCGGTGTGTGCACGACCTTTAAGAAGTTCCTAGGGCCATTCGAGTACTTTTCGAAAAATGAGACAGCCTTAGAAGACTCGTGGTCAACCGAGCCGTCAAACCTCCCACATTGGTGAATCAGGCCCACGAGGATTTGGTCTATATTGAGTGGTCGGATCCAAGTTCCTAAAGGTCCAACAAGTCTCCTAAACATGTCCTGAGGGTGTGGTCTCTATCCAGCGGTTGGATCCAAGCCAATCGCACGATCGGATGATGATAGTTCGCCTAACCCTATAATCAGTGATTCGGAGTATCCGGGACTTCGATTCTCCAACAAGTTCCTACATGATCCTAGAGGCACATGGAATAACATACTTGAAATTGGAACATATCTAATGGTCCGAACCTATCAAACCCGGATATCGCATATTAGGCGCAGTATACGTTCGATAGTCAAACGTTAACCTATCATTAATCCGAGCATACCATCGTGGTTGGGAAGATGTGGGGAGTATTGTAGAACATAATGGGCTGCCACAAAGTAGCCAACGCACAGCCACCCTCCGCCGATAGCTGTGGGTGTCTTGAGAAATTTTCGGTGACGGAAAATTCTCCAAACTCCCTACAATATCTATACCAAAAGAAAAAGCACACCTAGGGGAGTATTTTAATCTCTTGGACCCCTACCAAAAAGTGATCGAAAATTAGTAAACCGTGGCCAAAACCATTGACCCTAAATGGGTGTTTTGATTAATTTCCAAAACTCAAAAATGGATCCCAACCACATATAAACAGATAGAGCATGGATAGTAGATGAAGTTTCATACCTCGATCGACTGAAATGGTGGCCGGAGTCGCTGAAAAAAGCACCGAAGCTACCGACACTTCCCGTCGTTCTAGTCGCCAATCCTTGTGTTTTTGAGGTGGGAAATGGCCTGCGTAAGGTAGAGGACGTCGATATGAAACTTTTGGGACCAGTCTCACCAAAAATGGTCACCGAAGGGAGACAAAATCGCTGGTCAAAGTCTGGCGTCATGCAGAGAGAGAGAGAGAGAGAGAGAGAGAGAGAGAGAGAGAGAAGTTGTGCGAGGAAGAAGGGAAAATGACGTGGAAAAATATGACCCATTCTCAAAATTACAATTGTGCCTCTGGACTTTCCTACATCATAATGTCTTTCTTTCAAAACGGAATTAAGTGTGTCACTTGTCTATTGACTTGTATCAATGAGCTCTAAGCAACGGTGTAGCTCCATTCCCCAAAATCCTTTCCAAACAAAAAGTGACTAAAGTTCCCCTACCCCAAGGATAAAAATGTAATTGCACAATTAAATAATTAAATAAACTACTTCATTGGGTCAGGGTGTTACACCATGGCCATCGACACGAACCACATATTGGTCAATGATGTCACAAAATTCGGTAGAGTATCAGTCTTAAGGTGGAACTCGTCCACTTTGTCGGAGATCCAACAAATCATCTGAGCAATTGAGACATCAAACTAGCTCAAACATCCTCGGATGCTAGACATGGCTCAAATCATGGCTACTCAAAATGCTCAGATAAAGGTTCCAGCAATACAAAAGCAAAACAATTACCCCATTTCTACTCCACATTGAAAACCCCAATTTTTTTTCTTCTAAAAACATTGTTCACGTTTGTTATTCCAAGTCTCTTTTTTTATTTTTTATTTTAAAAATTTTTAAATCTTTTTTGTAAGAAGCATTTTACTCTGTTCTCTAACCTATTTATCATAAAAATTTTACTTAACGGAAAATTTTCAATTCTTCACATAACCAATCCTTGAAGTAGCATATCTAGCCAGTATAATATGAAAAGCTTTGCCACTATAAACTATCTAACTCAAAAGAAAAAAAGAAAAGAACTCACAAAGGAGTCCAAAGAAAGAAATATTCCATAACAAAAAAAAAAAAAGGTAGGAAACTTAAAAATAAAAATTGAGAGAAATCTCAAAACATATGCAGAAAAAAATCATACCATAAAGTAAGGAGAAGAGAAAGATTGAGTACAACATTCAATCAAGTAGAGAGAAGAGAAAGATTCAGAGATAGAGAGAGTGGTGACTTGTTTAGAAGTACTAGAAACTCACTTTAGTTCACTTGGGAAGCACAAGATGAAAACATGTGATGAAAACACGCGAACGCTCTAATTAGTGAGTGTACTATTTGTCTCCTCTCCCCCTTCCACACGAGCTTCACTAAGAATGCCTAAGGAGGTATTTATGGTGGACCCAACATTAATAGTCCCAATTTAAAACTAGAAGTAAGTGTTTTCCTCTTTTCGGCCGACGGAAGGAATTTTTGGTCCTTCTTATTTTGAGTGCTGGGCGTGTCACCACCAAGCCCCGAATTTGAGCTTGAATGAAATGTGAATAGTGGATGTGTTGCGCTTCTAACTTCTGACCAAAAGATTGATAAGCCAAGCAAGGAACTTCCTCTTGGCCTAGATTCTTTCACTTCCTCGGGCTGGAGGATGCTTAGGTTTTGTACGGATATTTTTGTGATTTTTAGGGTTTTAAGTAAAAATAATGCAATTAAACTAAATATGCGTATAAACGTAAAGACAAGAATTGAAGTGCGATAAAATAAATCAAAGTGATAAATAAAGCAAGAATGAAATAAAAGCGATAAGAACGATAAAATAAAGCAAACTTGAAATTAAACTTAATTGAAGTGCGATAACAATGAAAGGTAAAGCAATCGAAATAAACTTGAATTTAAATGACAAGAAATATAAATCGAACAAGAATTTAAATGACAAGAAAAATATAAACTTACACTAGAAAAAGGAAGAACCCACTACATTAGGTGCTTGAAAAGTAAAATCCTAGGTCTAGGAAAAGAAAAGTGCAAGACGAAAAGTAGGTTTGTCTGCCTGATGTTGTGTCTTCTACCTTCGTTTGATGAAGTTTATATAGGGCGTCCGTTGGCCCATGGGCTGAACATTGAATGATCAAATGTCAACTCTTTTAAAACTCTTTCCTTTTGAAGCCCCCAAAATTCCATGGACCATGTCAGCGAAGATATTATGGTTGCTTGATTGTCTCTCGTTTTGGAAAATTCTGAATCGTCATCAACCTTCTTGATTTCTTTCCTTGTGAGGCCTTCGTCATGTGCACACTAACCTCGGGAAATCTTGGGCGCGAATTTGTGGCTTGGGCTTGCACCTCCGAGATTTCATCTTGACATTTGGTGGAACCTCGTGCCCTTTGAGTTTTTAGAATTCTAGAGTTGGTTGACCATCCACTAAGGTGGGTCGTATGGGAGCTCCAAATATTTGGATGTTGGGCTTGGGCCCACGTTAGACTATCTTTGAGTTCTCAAAATATTCGAATGTTGGGAACTCAGCTGACATACCTCCCGCAGAACTTCAAAACTCTCAACGGAAATACCTCCCACCGAACTTCAACTCTCTCTGCGGAAATACCTCCAACCGAACTTCAACTCCCTCGGCCCAACTTTGCTTGCCCAAGTGTTGCAAGGAGGGTGCCTGGGTGCGCAAGGAGAAAATCCACCTCGACCCAGCTTTTTGCAAGAGGAGTGGCCGACCAAGGTATTTAAGGAGTGCTCGGCCCACCTTTTTGAGAAGTGCCCTGCCACTTTTGCAAAGGGAAATGCCCGACCATATTTTTGAGAAGGCACCATGGCCTTTGAAGAAAACACCTTGTCCACCTTTTTGAGAAGGTATCTCGGCCGCTAGGAATTCCTCAACCGCTGGGAATTCTGGGCCGCTAGGAATTCTTCAGTTGCTAGGAATTGCGCCACTAGGAATTCTCAGTTGGCTAGGAATTCTCTGGCCGCTAAGAATTCTTCGACCTCTAGGAATTCTCCTCCGCTAGGAATTCCTCCTTGGCAGATTGGGTGAATTTTGACCACCCCCAAACAGTAAGTGAACTAAAACATGGACCTAATTGTAATCTAATCTAGTCCAGTCTTGGAAAGTGTACCAAACTAGCCTAAGGGTATAAAAGCATCAGATCTTTACTTTGATGATGATTGCTTACTTTTTGTTCAACCTTCAACTAAAGCGGTTCAGAATATTAAATTATTACTTAATCATTTCCAAAATTCTTCGAGACAAAAGATTAATTGACATAAATATACTATTTATTATTCTTTTTATGTAAGTAGACATTTGAAAGATCAGGTCTCTATTACATTGGATATACCACATAAAAAAGTACATTGGAAAAATATTTAGGAATTCCAAATATTGTTAAATGGAAAGATATGTCAAATAAGCAAGAATTATTAACAAAGGTTAAAAAAAAAAATTTACTGGATCGAAGGCAAATTTATTCTCAAGGACAGGAAAATTAATTCTAATTAACTCTCAAATTTGAAGTATGCCACAATATCTTATGGCTTGTTTTCCTTGTTCCAAAAATATAACTTTTTGAAATAGAAACTCATGCAAGGAATTTATTTTGGGGTATTGCTAATAAATCTCCCCCCATTACTTTTTTATTTATTTATCAAGAAGGTGAAAGACTTCGTTCAATAATCTGTCAAATACAAGAATTCCTTGCCAACCAGATGTCGTTTAAGTGGCCCCATTAAAACCTTATCTTGAAACCCCTTTAGAAAAACAAATTTTTTTATAGCTATTATCCAAATCCTTTTCCAATAGCAGTGACAACCAACTTGGAGCGATATCTTCCCAAAACCATATAGTTTCAGGCCAAATTGTGCCAGAGAATGAGCCACACAATTGCCCTGCCGAGGTTGGTGAACCACTTCGCCAATGTCTAGTTGAGTTGCAATCTCCCCCCATTACTTGGAATTCTATTTGTAAGCCTAAGGACTTAGGGGCCCTTGGTTTTAGAAGATTAAACTAGGAGGAAAATAGGTAGGGGTAGTAGCAAATATATATATACATAAATTTTCTTATGCGGATGTGCAGACGCCATGTATTTGTTACTACTCCTCCCTCATTTCCTCCCTGTTTACAATTGTGGCTACACGATAATAATGCGGATGTCCGGATGATGGAATATTTGTGTGTATATATATATACAGTCCCTTTTTATTGAGGGATCTGCAAATAATTTTACTTGAG
This sequence comes from Prunus persica, assembly GCF_000346465.2. Taxonomy (NCBI): domain Eukaryota; kingdom Viridiplantae; phylum Streptophyta; class Magnoliopsida; order Rosales; family Rosaceae; genus Prunus; species Prunus persica. Next base: position 5,315,714 of record NC_034015.1, read on the forward strand.
GGACACCCTCTAGGGTCCCCCAATCCTTGCCAAAAAAAAAAAAAAAAAAGCAAATTGAAAATCGTTAAGGCATATAGTTGGGACGGACAAACTAGATGAATACGCTGCTTCAAGAAAAGATTACAATTATATAATTGACTAGTCAAATAGCTTTTGATTCAAATGATTTTTCGCAGAGATGATCTTTGATGAAATATTTAAAAACTAGACAGTTTGAATCATTGAAATACAATGTGTGGGAGGCCCTACAAGCAGATACATGAATCTTATATCATGAGGTCATGGTGTAAAAGTTTCAAAAAAATGTTTATGCACCCATGTCGCTTGAGCAAGATGAAGTAGCTTGAAATGTCACATTCAATTGTCAGGTGTTATGATACTCCCCAATTATGCAGTATTCACATAGGGCTGGGCAAATCAACTTGAAAATCAGCCAAACTAAACCGATCAACTTAGTTTGGTCTAGTTTTATTTTCATTTTATTGAAAAATTGGTTTGAAAATTGGACCATAATGAATTATTCGATCCAATTCACTATTTTCATGTTGATAAACCGTTGGTTCACCTAAACCAAACCGGCCAAAGGTATAAACGGAATATTACAAAAACTAGAGTGCCAAAATATTACAAAAACTGGCATAAGGGATTTGATAAACCGTCGAGTCTCTTTTATTTTTTCTCAGCCATTTCTCCTCCTCCTCCTCCTCCTCCTTCTTCTCTCTCTCTCTCTCTCTCTCTCTCTCTCTCTCTCTCTCTCTCTCTCTCCCCTAATGATTGACCTCTTTCTTTTTCTTCTCTGATTCTTCTTTCTCCTTCTCCTTCCACTTTTTCAAATCTTCATTCATAGATCATTCTTGCAAAAAATCAGGCAAATTGAAAATAATTACGACATCTACTTGGGACGAAAAAAAAAATAGACAAACACAGTGTTTTAAGAAAAGAGTATAATAACCGTCATTTAATTGAGTGGTCAAATTTTGAGGGAATGTCTATAAACTAGGTGGTTCAAATAATTGAAATACAATTCGTGGTGGGCCCTACAAGGGTGTCTCTTAAATAAGATTCTTTGATGGATCCCTTAACTGAAGCTCTCTTTATATATATACAGTCCCCTTCCATTGAAGGATCCCTTATTTTATTTGAGGGACACTAACGGGACCCACCTTGGATTCCTTGGAATCCATGACGAACCCTGTGGTATTTTCGGCATCAAGCTGATACCAGGCCCACTTACTAACAACATCATCTTCTTTGAAAACAAGGAAAAAGAGGGTTGAGACTTTCTACTGAAATTTTAGCAGAATCTCTCCTGAAAAATGAATTTTTCCTAAAATTTCAACATGTCAAAACAGAGTAATAACAATCACAACCGGCATCATGCACAATACAAAAACACACAGTTTACAGAATAGGCCTCCGACCTTACATCCAACCCTAGCATGGGCGATAACAGAGCAATTCTAAGTAAAATTCAGTTTACAACCATAAACAAATGTTCAACGGAAAAAAAAACAATTAAAGGTTGCCCTACGGAAGTTCAGGGCTCAGAAGTGCAATTCTTGGCTCGGTTGCTTGGCTCAAATCAAGCTACTGCCTGGGGGGCGCAAAACAGAAAATTGTGAGTGAGCAAAAATAAAGTTTTAACATAATTGAAAACAACATACTAACCCCACCATTTGGAAAACGATGTTAAAAATATGCAATTGAACCATTCATACGTAATCAATTTGAAACTGAGGTACTCCCTTTATCCCGAGATAGTATAGTACTACACAAGTTCAAATCTTTTGACTCTAACCAAACCCCTTCCCGAGATATAGGTTTACAAAATGTAATATATAAGGAAAGCTTTTAATATATATATATAATTATATTCATACAGACCACGAAAACTCTCATGACTGTATAGATATATGCCCTAAAATTCATAAATATACATATAATCTATATATATAAAGCAAAAGGCAGAGAATGGTGAACCATTCAAAATACCAGAAAATGCCCTTGATTAATGCAAACATTAAGAATTCAAATTATTAATTAAATGAGGATAATATGGTAAATTCACACTTTTTCATATTTAAAAAAATTAAAAGAAAAAGAAAAAGCAGATAATAGATCCTATTTTTATGAAACACAACTACCCATTATCTTTTTTAATTCTAAAATAAATTTACTTATTTTTTTTAAAAAAACCTCTCGCAAGCGCGGAAGCTCGTGCAGAGAGGCTAGTATCTATATACGACAACCTCACACCATCACGAGTACCGGGGAGAAACAATTCAACATGGGGATTGTTTGACTAGCCAGCAGGGTTTCAACTTTTTACCCTGCGTCTAGGGATGAGCTGTCCAATCGGCGGACTACCACTCTACAGCACCCATACCAGAAAATCCAACGCTACGTGTGAGTAAAGTAACCAGGGGAGGGTACTTAGCATGGTGCAAATACGAAACTCACATAACAATCAACAAAGTACCCAACTCTCATAAACCACTTGCCCAGTTATTTAATCATAATAAAAATAACAACTTCTCAAAGCATATAAACCATACCCGAAATAATCATAAACTTCAAATATCAAAACAGCCGCTAATTCCATAATTAAAACAACATATAAACTGCATAGTCAAAATAATCCAATTTAAATGCATGGTAATCTAAATAATGCTCATTCAAAACAAAAATCTAAATAAGGCTCATTCAAAACAAAGTCCACTCATAGAAAGTCCGAAGCTGCTTGACCCTGAGAGGGTCCTGCTTGCTGAGCACGCTGAGCCTGAGTACCTATTGAAGAACACGAGGTCTATATTAAATAAAGCACTCCGAACGAGAACTTTAAAATCAATTCCTAGTTTTCTCGAGACTCAAGTGTGTGTATGATGCACGGGGAGTTTCTAAGGTTCAACTATGTGTTTCGAAAGGTGGAATGACTCTCGGTCAACAGAGTGGTCAAACTTCCCAAATGTGATCAACCAAGCTCGCGGGGTCCACGACCCACGATTTTCGATATGAAAGTTCCTACGAGTTCAACAAAGTACTAAACACGTTCTGCAAGTTTGGTCTCGATTGAGCAGTCGGATTGCTCTTGATCATACGATCAGACGGTCACCGGTTTACATAACCCTAGAATCATTGATTTGGAGTATCTGGGACTCTGATTCTCGATTCGTGAGTTCCTATACGATCGTAGAGGTACAGAGAACAACATACTTGGAAATGAAGCCGATCCAACAGTCCCAACATATCGAACTCGGATATTGCCTAATAGGCGTAAATCTGATAGACTATCATACGATAACCAAATTTGAATTCGAGCATACCGTCGTGCTCATGACGATATGGGACGTGTTTTTGAATAAAATAGGCAGCCACCGAGTCGCCGAGGTGCTGCTACACACACCAGCATCGTGGATGTCTTGAGAAAATTCCGGCAATAAAAAATTCTCGAAATACCCAACAATACATATACCAACATGTTCAGACTAACAAGGGGAGCATTTTTGGTTCTTGGACCATAGCCAAAAAGTGGCCGGAGGTAGCCGGATCGAAGCTGAAATTGTACGATTTTTAACGAAACTTCCCGGCCTCCAAAAGGCGACGGCAACCACCAGTGGTGTCGCGCAACCCAAGGGAAAACAAGAGGGAGGAGAGAGCTACTTGATCCAAGTGATGGCGTGACCCGAGGTGGCAGGTATTGTCGCGGGCGTCGATGGCAGTTTTGGCCAATTTCCCCCCTTGAAATTGGCTGCCCTAGGCTGGTTTTTTATCGGAGAAATTGGGTGGGTCAGGTAGAGGAGGAGGAGAGGAAGATTTTACAAGTTGTTTTGTCGAAAATGGTGGCTGGACGGAGCCGAAATTGACTCCGAAAAATCTAGATAGTGCGACGGATAGTGAGAGGGTAAGGGGAGGAGAGAGAGAAAGACACGAGAGAAAGAAGGGTGACTTGGTTTTTAAAAAATCCAAATTTGAAAAAAATTACAGTTGTGCCACTACACTTCCGTTGACCGTAACTTCTTCGTTAGTGTCTACGAACTCGTATTGACGAGCTCTACGCAATGGGGCCACTCAAATCCAAAAAATCCTTACGGTTCAAAAAGTGACTAACGTGACCCTTACCGAAGGTCAAAATTGTAATTTCAGAATTGAAATAAATTGGATCAAATTGAATAAAATGGTTAAATTGGGTCGGGGACGTTATATACACCCTTTGGGATCCCCTACGAATTTATTTTCAACAATCCAAACCGTCTATTTTTGAAGTCTTTAGTCATAGATCATCCTTGCAAAAAATTAGGCAAATTGAATATCAGTAAGGCAACTAGTTGAGACTAGGAAAATAGACAAACACTGTGCTTCAAGAATAGACTACAGTTATATAATTGAGTGGTCAAATAGTTTTGGATTCAAGTGATTTTTGGCATAAATGATCTTTGATGGAATTTCTAGAAAATAGATGGTTCAGATAATTGAAATACAATGTGTAGAGGGCCCTACATGGGTGTCCCTCAACTAAGTTTTATTGAGGGATCCGTCAACTGAAGCTCTATATATATACAGTTTCTCTCCTATGCAGACGTCCGAACATTATTACCGGGTTGACGCCATTGTAAACATGGAGGAAAGGATGAAGGGGTACTAGATATTACATGACGTCTACATGGTAATAATGTCCGGACACATGGAAAAAATCTTTATTTTCTCCTATGTGGTCGCCATGTATTTTCTACTACCCTTCCCTGTTTACAATGGCTTTTGTAGGGTAATAATGTCTGGACGTCCATGTATATATATATACACATATATATATATATACAGTTATTCTCTCATCTGGATGTTCGCACGTTATTATTGTGTGGATGTCATTGTAAATGGGTAAAGCATGGAGGGGTAAGAGAAAATACGTGGCGTCTGCACGATAATAACGTTCAGACATCTACATAAGAGAATTTATGTATGTATATGAGTCTTCACCAAATGGAGGAATCAAATCCTAGAATCCCGTCTGTTTTTTGGATTTTGAAACGTGAAGATTTCTCACTTCCATTCTGATTGGTTAAAGAGATAGATTTCATTTGGATAAAAGCAATATGCATTGGGTCTCTCACTCTCTCCCGCTTGGGCGGCCTCGTTCCCTCCGCTTTTAAGGGCTACAAGAGGATGCCTTGTGTGTGCTCGCTCTTTCCCAACTTAAAAAGACAACTCAATGTATATACTTATATTTGCATTTATGCAATTAACCATCTCTTTTTTAAAGGTTTTACAGAGCGACGTATGCTGCTTCAGCAAGAAGAAAATAGTCATAGATATGCCAATCATTAGAAGGAAGTATATATGCAGTTTGGACCCCATGTATTTCACTAATCCATATATATATATATAAAGCGAGCTTCCATTGAGGGATCCCTCAGAGAAGATTATTTTAGGGACACCCTTATAGGGCTCACTCCGCATTGTATTTCACTAATCCAAACCTTCTACAAAAAAAGTATTCATTCAAAGATCATCTCTACAAAAAATAACTTGAATCCAATGTCATTTGACCATTCAATTAAATTATTAAAATTTAAGTATTTTCATTGATTTTGTTGGTCTAAATTTATCTGATTTTTTGCAAAGATGATCTATGAATGAAGATTTGAAAAGTAGATGGTTTGGATGGTTGAAAAATTGTAAGGTACTCTAAAGGTTGTCCCTCAAATAAAATTATTTGAGAGATCCCTCAATGGAAGGGGATTGTATGTATATACAGTTGATGGATCCTTCAAATAAGCTTATTTGAGGGACATCTTTGTAGGGCCCATTACGCTTTGTTTTTCACTCATCCGAACCATTCCATTTACAGATATTCATTGAAAGATCATCTTTGCAAAAATTTACTTGAATCCGATATCATTTGACCACTCAATTAAACTATTGTTATTTTAGTGTTTTCTTGAAACATTGTGTTCATCTATTTTGTTGTACACAATTAGATGTCGAAATGATTTTGATTGGTCTCATGTTTTGAAAGGATGCTCAATGAATGAATACTTGGAAAATAGACGGTTCATATGGTTGAAAAAAAATATCTTAAAGAATCCTAAAAGGTGTCCATCAAATAAAATTATTTGAGATATCATTCAATAAAAGAGGACTATATATATGATCCTGTGGCATCCTATTGTTGTGAACAAAGAGAGGAAATCTTGGGATTTTGCCACTTTGATGTTTCATTCAAAAGATAAATGGTGTCAAGTAAGAAATATATTCTTTGCAATGGGCTGGGGCACTGTGCTTGCTTCTGTTCAGGTAAGGCAAAAAAAACTATTATTAAACTCAGCCAAGAAACAATTTTCAACTTCTAGATCCCAAACAAAAAAAAAAAACCGTGAAAAGAAAACGAAACAAAGACTATGACCCAAAAAGAAAGAAGTAAGGAGGGAAAAACGTACAAGAAACTTTGACTCTAAACACGCAGCAAATTGAGGAGGGGAACATGCTACCTACATGTAGAGAATAGACATGACAAGAATTTTCACGCCTTTCCTTTGAATAAATTTCGGATTGTCAACGACATCCATAGTACCTTGTTCTCTTCACAAAATAACAACATGAATTTATAGGATTGAACGACTTTAATTACCACCTAAAATGCTATTAGCTTGGTATTAGGTTCATTTAGATGAAGTTGAGAACAAAACATAGGCAATTTGGCCTATTAATTTAGGGCCCAGAAACAAATAAAAAAGAATTAGAAAATATGTCGACAATAAAAACAACATTGAACCAACCAAAAATGAGAATTTCATAAACCTAATTGTTCGATTTGACCTAATCGTTACGCATATGGTTGGTTATGTCTACAGTCTGGACCTTAAAATGAACAATGCATAGGCCAGGACCCAGTCCTCTCTTTGTGTTAATAAGCCGTTATGGTTAGCTATCCAATTTAGAACGACAGTGAAACATCCTTAATAAGGCGCATTTAAAATGCGTTGAATATATTCGTGGGGACTAGATTCAAAACGAACAATTTAACTGTCACAGCGGACCCCCTATGATATTACGTCTGTTGTGTGGCGCGAATCTTATCTTGTGAATCAAAAGGGGTAATATAATGCAAGAAACCAAAGGTGGTCCAGGCATGATCCTATCTTCAATTTACAAGTGTTCAAAATGCTTCTGGCAACAAAGAACACCATTTTGCAGAGATTGGGGACGAATATATATTAAGGAGCCAATATATAATATCTTTTGTTGTTACCACAAAAGTCTCGGTCAACTTTCAATTTTAGGTATTACACAATGAAATTGGTTAAAAGCATTTATCAATATATCCGAAGTACTAAGTTTTGATTTCCATATTCTTCCAAAATCGCTTGTATATAAGTTAAGATTAAGTTTCAACTTTATATATTCTTGCCATTGTTGGTGCCTTTCGTCTACCCATTGTCAATATAGTCCCACCACTCTATATATAATGTTAGGTCTTTAATTAAGCACTGTATATGTGTGGATGCATCGATATATAAATGCACATATCAACAGTTTCATCTTCTGCATTCAATCTGCCCTGCCTTGGTTTCTTTTGGTTGTCCTTGACATATGTGTAGTTCCTCTTTTGTGGCCATTGTGATGCGGTCCTTGTTCTCTTAGAGACGAAAGTGACTTTGTTTTTTATTTTGTTTTGATTTTATGATAGAGATGATTTATTGTGCTAGATTGTACTAGTTCTAATTTAATCTTTCATGTGCTTGTTTTTTGACCTTTTCGGCTCATATATTCGCTGTTTCTCCATCTCTTTTTTGGGATTTGAATGATTGACCCAAAAAAAAAAGAAAAAAAAAACCAACAATTGAAAAAGTAATTGGAGAGAAATTCATGTGTATCTCTAAAGGAGTAGGAATGAATCAAAACTCCACTACTCCCCACGCAATCGGTGCTTCCTACTATTAGAGACTGGACCCATAAATAATAATGTTATAATATTTTATGGTATTGCAAAGTGACCGCAAAAAGTAGCTTTATTTAAAGAAAAGCTCTAAAGTCCACAGCGGAATGTTGAAGACCGACTGGAATGAAAAAGTAAAAGGGTCTTTCTTCTTCACGCACGTAGCCAAGAAAAGGTCGGCAGCAAAAATAACGAAGGGCGCCAACAGAGAAAGCGGGAGACTACATGTGCTTCTTGTGTGCTTCAGAGTATGCACACGTGGAGCACAACACGCGTGGGACCTACTTTCAATTTACCAAATATGCTTTTGTCTTCATCGATCCTTTTCTTCTTTGGGCCATAGAAGAAAGATCCTTTTATTGTTTGTTTTGTCAATGGGTAGACGAGTTGTAAATCGGTAATGACCGATTGTAAGTTGGTTAACAAATGGGTTAGTGGGTTGATTTGAAACTCATCCGTATTTTAACGGATTAATTTATATAATTTTGTATAGATTTCGAGTCATTCATCATGTCGTGTTGGAATTTATCGCACCTAATTTCATGAGTGTTTTAGTATTGGCTTTTTAAAAAATTAAAAAAAAAACTTTAAAATGGCTCATTTCCAATAAAAAAAAACTTTATTATATGCCATATTTATCAAAATAAAATATTAAGCACTTATCATTATAATCTACTCATACACATTGGTAGAAAAACAAAAAAGGGAGGGGTGTCTCATATTAAGGATATGGGATAATCTGACATATCACAGCCCACTAATATCTCTTGCTGGAATAGTTGGATATGGATTAGAGATGTCAACTCAAAAAGAAGAAAAAACTTTAGGAACTAACGAGTCTGCTTCGACTCATAGGATAACATTGTAAGAGCACCGTGCAGCAGCTGCTCTTCATCTGGAAATTCAACGTTCAGATGCTTAATTTAACGTAAAATAATTGACAGCATATTTTATTAGTTGCTATTAGTTTATACAAGTTTCCGTAAAACAAGCGACATGTGCATTGAAATTCGTCAAGGTAGACTGCACTGCACATGCAAGAATAACCAAGCTGATTTGTTCTCTGCTTATCTTGACTACTCTGCGCAAAAAGTCTTTTTATTTTAAAGATTGCATTTTTATTTTGAAATAAATTATAATCTGTGCTCGCCAAATATTTATCTTGGTTTGGACAAATTCAACTTGAATAATGATAACAGCAAATAAAAAAACATGGCACTGTCACTTCCGACGAATCCTTCCCATCTGAAACTAGGTGCTTGAGGAAGACGGGGTGCTTGGCGGGATAAAATTAGGTGGGTTAATGCTTGGAAGGTGGGCGAGGGGAAAAATCACGTTGGTGGTGGTGTTTTTGAGGAGGTGTTGGGTAATGTTGAATTGAGTTTCGGAGAGCTTGAGGGATTGAGGCAAATTGGAGGGGGACATATTAGGGGTGGTTGCAGTTTTTGAGTTGGAGGACCAAAATAGAACTCGGGTATGTTGATAGAATATTTCAAATTGGAGCATGTCGCATTTACGTAATTCAGGGGGTTTTTTTTATTTTATGAAGCGTATACGTGATTCAAACTGACGGAAAATGATATAGAATAACCAATTTGACACGAGAGAGAGTGATATAGAACGACCAATTTGACACGAGAGAAAAAGTTAGGTAAAAAATACAACTCGAGCATAAATTTAAAATACCATTTAACGCAAGACAGAAAGACTGTAAAAGGCATTGTATTGTACCTTACAATCTTAGCATGACAAGGAATGTATTGTACCTTACAATCTTAGCATGACAAGGAAAATACACATCACGTGTATCCCATTATATGATTCCGTTATTCTTAGCAGAACCCACCAAGCCGGTAACCCATCCATTTGATAGAAACGTTTTGCATAGAGGTTGGAATAAAAAACACAATCCAATCCCAAACCCTTCAATCACTCTATGGATGAATTCCACGTGGCCCCCACATCTATTAGTTTATTATTTATAACGGATACATAAAAAACACGTGACCAAAAGGAAAATTCTTGCAGAGTTGGGTGTGAACAACCGATCACCCAACCTACCAACAATAATTCAAAGAGAACGGGTGGAAAAATGGAATAGCACAAACGTGTTCCACAAGACACATTCATTGCATAATTTTATTTTATTTTAATGATGCCTTCGAATTTAAATTTTTTTCCGACATTAAGAAGATAAATATCACTAAAAACAAAAGACAGTTACTAGATATTGCAAAACCTTATTTTTAGGTGTAATGATATTGTTACACCTAAAGATGGGTGTAATGATATTGTTACTAAAAGTTATGATTTTGCTACATTTATTTCTCTTACATGTAAATACGGGCACCTAAATGATAAAAGTTAAGAGGGGTAAGTTTTTTCACTCATCTCTGTGCCCGTCGCCGTCTTAACAAAATTGACCGGAGAGGAACTTTACAAGGATCACTTCAGCCTTATGAGTAAGGAGACATGAAAGTTAAACCTTAAATGTATAAGTAACAGTGAACTTTATTTCTGTCTACAAAGTATATATAACTCATGAGGTAGAAGTGTCTCGACTCTGGAGGGAAAAAATGTTGAGGGTTGTCGGTTAAATGGGTAGTGACAACTAGAGTTCCCTAACAGACATTCAGCTCAGAACCAAATCCAAATGAGACTGCATAAGCTACAATCTGCCTCCCAATTTGAATTAATGGACCTCTAGAAACCTCAATGTATTTAATTTAGGGCAAGTTTCAAAAGTTTGCTTGTCAATAAATCTGAAACAGCCCCTCCCCGGCAAGAATGGTGAATGAATGTCTTATTCTTGACCCACAGTATGCCAGAGAGTTTGTCCTCTTCCACTGAATTGAAATGGAAGAATCTTTCATAAGCCACTGAAACCAGTCTCCTTTACAAAGTAACTTATCTCCGTCCATGCGCCCAATGTCGATTGTGGTTTCCAGGCTTCCCATGTGGATTCCTACGGGCAAGTCCTTGCTTGGGGAGATCTTGCAACTCCATAACCTGTACCGTCCGTTGCCTCTTGGCTGTCAAACAAAAAGAGAATGCAGGCATACATGAGAGAGATTAATAACCTGGATCTGCTATTAACAGAGTTTGATTTTTCAACACCCAAACATGTGGCATTCTTGACAAAAGTCCAAATATTCAGCAAGATATACCATTCTCGGCTTGTTGATAACGCTCTTGGAGTTTCCTTTTTGTGGCTTCAAGTTTCACTTGGACTGCAACTTCATCTGAACACTTGAATTTCTAGGAGACCAAGAACAGAAATCAGACAAAGATTGAAATATATGAAACTACAAGTAATTGTTACGGCACTTACATCTTGCTGACCAGTGAGTTGCCTCTTTTGAATGGCAACCTTATCTGTTTTTTGCTGGATCTTCGTTTCATTATTGACCTTTTGCTCCATATTTACTTTGGGAGGTCTGCCAGGCCCAGAGTCAGTGTTCGAGAGCTTATTTGGCTTTACAACTTCTTGTTTCTTCACTTGTTCATTCTTGTTTTCCTTGGGAAGCACATTTGCCTCATTTGAAGGCTGTTGTTTCTGCTTTACAATATTTTGTTTCTCCACTGATGGTTTTCTTCCATTGTCACGGTTGTTTCGAGGATCTGAAACAACATACCCCATTCATAATCATGAATCCAATAAGTGGGGAATTCAAATAAAGAACCAAATAGCACAAAGCTACCCAAGAGAAATAAACATTGGCAAATTCAACTCACTTCCGAAATCATCCATGCCGTCAAAGAACTTCACATAGCGTGGTTATTGGACGTCAAAGAGAACAGAAACCAATCAGTTTTCAGCCATCATATTGAAAATCAGATTACTTTCCTCAGTAAAAGAAAAAAAGAAAAAGAAAAATGCAGAGAACAGGACTGATACCTGTGAGAGTTCCATTGATGTCGTTTGAGTAGCAAAGAAAGCTCCTTCATCCAAAGGAGGAGATGGTAGTCCTTCCTCGTCATCAAAAGATGGATCAACGGAATCCGACATAGCTTCTGTGCCTACAAGTTAATATAATAGAATTAATATTGGTGATCCAGTGAAGAACTGAAAAGAATGGTACATACATAAAATCAGCAATTCATACCGGCAAGAGCTGTTGTAGCATTGACCCATTCATCTACCATGTCTTTCCATCCACTGCAATACAAAAGATCATGTTAAAGCACAGCCGTTTCAAAATCTAAGATAACAAATACAATGTTAAAATGGAACTGCTCGTCATCCAATATAGCACTAACTTACATGGTATAGAAATATGATGTTTACTTATCTACTACATGAGTCATGAATACAAAAAAGCCGAAATGAGTCATCATTTATCCCTTGTCTAAGAATTATTGTCAAGAATGTGGCTTATTAGCCCACTAAAAGACTTAACGCGAAAAAGACACAATGAGCTAAGAGGAGTCAACAGTGCAGATGAAGAAAATGGATTCGATGTGTTGACAAAATTCAAAGGAGAAAAATGACCAGTGTGCAGTTGATATCAGTAAGCACAACAATAAGAACTGAGTTCATAAGCATATGAATCGGCAGCACTCAGAAATTGGAAATTATCTGATACTGGTTGTAGTCAACAGACTTGAAAAGCTGAAGTACATAGGAGGTTTGAGCATATTATGCGCTTTCATACTGAATATAAGCACAGCATTAATGCACCCAAAAGAGTACAAAGAAAGTTTAAGGGAAAAATTGATGAATACTACAATGCAAGAAGAGGCAAGGGTATGGTAAGTAATAAGCAGACCAAAGTATCAAAAGTAACAAATTTTAGAAGATGCGGTAAATGCATGTACCGTAGCAGAACGCTACATAGTATTACTCAATTTCCTCCCAATAAACACAAAGAACAAATAATCCATTGTGAATCAAGGGTATATAAATTCATACTCGATAAGTGATCGAGCAAGATGACGAATTTTCTTTGATCCATGCTTTCGGAGACCGTTAACAGCCTTTCCAATTTCAGTTGCCTGCAAAAGAAGAACTCGTATTAGTCCATACAGTAGCAAAAATTTAAAGCTGATTGAGGGATGTAATGTTGCACTAATTCAATAAGTAAACCAAATTAGAATCAGACCTTGAGAGTCTCCACATTCAGAGCCATCAACTGAAGCTTCCTCAAAGACTCAAACAATACCGTATCAGACTGCAACAACATTGATCAATACTAGAATCAGAAACAGGAACACCTAAAGCATGTTCACAGCAGCCAAACAGAGCACAAATTCTCAAAAAACTTTCAAAAACCAATCTAAAATTTTAGAAACTATGGAACACAAATTAACAACAAAAAAAAGGGACACAGCAAGCTTCCACTTGTCAAACGAACACTTCAGAATTGAAGCAGCAAACACAAAGTACTAATTGGAAATCAGAGGCAATTAAAATACCTCTTCTTCACAATTATTGAAGATCTCTTTAATCCTGAAGACCTCCCCTACAATTTCAGACTCTTCTTCAATCTCAGCAGTCAAAGCCTCAGCTAATCCATAGCTGTAATTGCTAAGCTGGTTCATGTTCATCTCTCCCTGATCATCTCTACTGCTATTGACCTTGCTCTCTTTACTAGCACCAGCCTCAACTTCACCTCCATCTCTATCAAACCCACTTTTACACCCTCCATCATCATCGTCATCTTCTCCATCGCCACCAGGCACCGCCAACTCCATTTTGTCGCAGCCCGAACACCGGGTCAATCGACACGAAAACAACCGCTCTGCTATTCGATCCCTCCGCAATTTGAACTCCTTTGGGCAATCCGAAGCCGCCACCATTATCGCATGGTCGATTATATCGAAAATATCCGAATTCGCAGTCCGAAAGTAATTCCTCCAGTAATTCAGTGACCCGGTCTTGGTCGCCATGGCCACCAAAACCCAAAGTCCGGGATTGGATTGCAGACGACAGAGATCGAAAGATCAGATTTCAGTCAATACCCAGCAATCAAAACTCGAAATTTACCCTCCCTATGTTGGTTTTGGATCGAGAATTGATGGGTACGTTTTTGTGAATTTGAGGGAAACAATTTCAGATAAGGAGAGTCGGTCGGTTCTGGTACGAGTTTGGTAGGAGATGACGGAGAATCTAGATTCTAGACCCACCAACGTTTCTTGAATTGTATCAGTTTTTTTTACACAAGATTACAATTATATTCTTTCAAGGACAAAAATATGGGTTACGTAGAACAATAGGATTTGGGAAAGATATAAATATATACGATCAGAAATAGAAAGATCAATGACGATAAGCAATATCTGACTAAAACCAAACGTGGGTTCTTCTCTTGTGTAGGATTCTGATGTTTGGTTCAGGCCAAACTTCCCCGGAAAAATCCCAAATTCTTTTTCTAGAGAAAAAAAGTTTAAAAGATATGCACCGCTATTTAGGAGAAACATACAAAAATCAATCCAAATACGAGAGATAGATTTCTCTCTCTGTCTCTCTCCCTCTCTAGGCCTGATGTCTCTCTAAAGTTCTGAATCAAATACCAGGTGCTGCAGAAACCGAAAAAGCCAGAGAGTTTTTTTTTTTTTTGTGTGCAAAACCACTCCTTGAAAAAGAAGCAAACAAAAAAAAAAGATTATTTTATAGTATGTACTGTTGCTGTGTTGGAGTTTTGAAACTCTGTAGCTTTTTTCGTTTTTGTTTTTCTTTTTTTAACTGTTTTGACTCGAATGGGTGCCGGTCTGGTGTTAGAGAATGAAAGAAAGCGCCTTCTTACTTTTTGGTTCTTTCTTTTAATGTTACAATTATAAATACAAAACATTAATAAATAAAAAATAATATGGAGTGGTTGTTTGTTTTTATACAAGCGATATTGAAAAATAAAAATGACATAAAATACAAAATTAAAAGTTCTTAATCACTTGAGTTTATATGTTCAGGTAATATAGAGTAATTTTTTAATTGAATTAAGTGAAGCAGATATATATTTGTAGCGAGAATAATGATTTCGTGATATTTAACTCTATTAATCAGAGAAAGTTTTAAATTCAACTCACATACATAATTATAAAGATATATTATTGTCAAAGTACTCATAATTAAAATATAACCATATATATATATATATTTGTTACCTAGTTGGAGTAGTGATACCTTGTGAAAGTATCTTGTAATTATCTATTTTTTATAAATAAAAAATAAAAACAAATTGCGTATGACGAGAGAATTGGTAACCGAGTTTGACCGGACTGCGAACTCGGTCAAGACCTTTCTAAATTGGTTTCAGATTCAGGCACTGAGTTTTGGTTGGGGAAAAAGGATGGTGACGATGAGTCATTTATTAGCTGTTTGGAAAAACTCGGCGGCTCGTCTTAAAAGCTACCCTCACATGTGGGTGACGGAAATCGGAGAACGGTTTTGATAACACGTTGGCATAAATGAGGTGGTGGTCAGGAGTTGTACCTGTTCCGTGGTCAGAGTGAGCGCACATACTTAGTGCAAGGTAGGGGCTAGGTGGGGCTAAGTGGATAAGGGTCCTTTTGCAAGGCTTCATATATCACAGCACTGTCACATTAGATTTCACTATTTTATTATTATTATGCATTTTGGTTTTTGTTTTTTTAATTATGGGAAAAGCTTGTAATGGTCTTTGACTTATGCAGAGGAAGAAATCGCAGTAAAAAGTAAAATAGGTTTGACTTTCAGGTAAATATTCCAACTGTTTTGTAAGGTTGAACTTGAACAGCGGTTTTTTTTTTTTTTTTTTATAATAAATATTTATAATAGTTTTTTTTAAGTACAAACGGTATTGTAGGAAGGAAAATTGAACTTAAGACCTCGAGTACATGAATAAACATTCATAATTATTTGAGCTACAAACTTACAACTCTTCTACAAACACCTATTTCTTTGTTTATATTTTTACATTCCAAAATATTTTACACGCACAACGCAAAGCATGTGTCACATAATATAATCTTAGGCATGAATGAATTTTTCATACACATCACATGATTTAATTGCATTAGATTTGTTGCCTGGCTTTATATATATATATATATATATATATATATATTTGAATCTCTCCTCCTCAATTAACCAAAACCAAAAAAATATTTAGATAAAGGAAATCACCAGTTGGCAAGTATTTACCATGTCATGTCTCCTAGTTAAAATATTTGTTTTTTCTGGGCTATTCCATAAAAAACAAATTGGTCAAAAGTCAATAGTTCACAAATATTTATCATGTGAAATCTCGTAGCTCCGTTGAGTTTTTTAACAATAATAAAGTGTTCAAAGATCAGGGGTCCATAACCTGATTCCCTTTTCCAAAAGAAAAAAGTCTACTGTTTTTCTTTTTCATTTTCAAAGATGGATCCTTATCTAGAAAGTTGGTTCCTGGGAAAAAAAAAAAAAAAAAATCTAAAAAGTTGGTTAAGTTCAATTCACCATTTAATGTCTTGGTATATATTTTTTATAGGTTTTTCTTTTTACAAAACTATATTATAAATTATTCTAATATGCATGAGGTTGATTGAATTCAGGTCCTAATATATGTAGATGATGACGGAACTTGAATGCAAGGGCGACATACATACTATCTTAGTCAACTAGCATACTCTACGTCTACTGTTTTTATAAGTTGAATAGACCTTTGCTTAAGGAAAAAAATTATCAATGATGCGTTTATAATTGTAAAATTAATTAATATAATAACTAAAAATTGTCATATCCAATGGGAAACAAAAAATTGTGTCCCATAGTTTGACCTAAATTTCAATTTAATCAATGTATTTTCAGTTGTTTTAATTATTATGAATTTTAGTTTAGTTCAAAATTAAAATTCCGCTGTTCCTTTTTTTTTTTTTTTTATAGCCATAAAAACTAGTATTTTATTAATGATGAGGAATGAAAGCAGTACAAAAACCGTGCTATATCCTAGAGGATTAAGTGAGTATCTCTACACCAAATGGGCTTTATTGATTGTCAGACTAACTATGTAGCCTACTCTCTCAACTACAAGTATGAGAAGGAACTTGGCCTTCGATAGAGTACCTCTCGTCCCCTAGGAACATACCTGTAAAAACTACATATTCTAATCCTCATACAACATATATAGGAGAAAATCTAGAGACTCCTCAAACCAAGTAATTGCTTCACCAATACTAATAGCAAAACATCCAATACGATGTGTCACTCAATTCGCAGTTAGACAGACATGGGTAAAACATTCCCTAGTAATAGCAAGTTCTTGGTATCCTCCAACAAAGGACCTATCAACAGAGAGACTCATGAAAGCTGAGACGATCCGGAGAGAATCACTCTAAAAAACTACATTACTTAATCAACTTTCCACAGCTAAAATTACACCACCCCTTGTTGCCATTGCCTCCACTTGTAGGGCCGAAAATACATGTTCATAGTGTATTACTTGACTTGCTTCAAAGTGCCTGTCAGAATCTCAAACCACTATACCTACACCCCTTGCGTGCCACGTATCCTTCCAAGCCCCATCTACATTGCCTTAAGTCTCCAGATGGAGTAAGAAAACTGTACGGATAGCCATTTACTAAAAATGAGTAGGTAACATGTTGAACACAAGTCATGATTCCCATCATGTAGCAAATCCCATCTTAGTCATCATGATGGAGGACACATAGAACCTAAATTTATTAGTTTCCTAATATATTTATTAGTTTCTTAGATTCTCTAGTTTTTCAAATTCTAGTAGGATTTCTACTTTTCCAGATTTTTAGATTTCTAGTTTTAAGTTTCCTATTTTATTTGGGTTAAGATTTCTGTTTAAGCAAGGAATTTTATCATATTATGTCTAGGTTTTAGTTTGTTATAAATAATCCCGTGTAGTTCTTTAAAATGCAGATTTGAATGTTGAGTAAACCTTTTCCTAGAACTCTCTGATTACGTCCTTTCGATCTATATTTTCTTCTCCTCAACCTCCGATATTCTTCTTTGTTCTACTGTTTCTGCTTTTTGTCTCATCTTGTTGACCTATATTTCTTCTCCTCGATCTCTTATATTCTTCTCTGTTCGATTGTTAAGTGATTAATTTAATACCTACGGGCTGTACTACATCACATCACTTTTTCAAGAAAAGGCCATTCGATTCTATCTTAGGCATGTCCAGTAAGCGCCACATATCCCTTCTTATCTCCGAGTCGATGTCACAAGCAATGTACAATCTCAAGAACCATAATATAATTTTCGTATATTAAACGATTGGAAACAAAGCACTTTAGTGGGGGTGATATAACTATAGGGAGGAACGATTTTAGTCCATTCACAAGCACTTTCGAAGCAATTTTAAACAACACACTACACAAATTGATGGGGCTTATCTGGTCATATCTCTGGGGTTTTCACTTTGGGACTTACCACCACATGTGTAAAATTAATTTTTCGAATTAGGTGACTAGTGGAGAGAATTAATTATAGCATGTGATACATCTCCCCCAACAATATGCCACAATTTCTGGAAAAAAAAAACTGAGGGGACATTCCTCATGTTGAGTCCACATGCTCTCAAAATGGAAGAAAGATTGTCGCTTCTTCTAAGGCTTCGTTTGCCACTGTAGAGTAAGCAGTATGGGGAGATGATCAAACCTGGTAGGCTCCAAATGTAAAACATGACTCCAGGAACAACAAGCGCCACTCAAAAATGGCAAATGCCATATCCAATCACTCCTTAATACCACCTAGACGAGTACTGAACCACATGAATTGTTATCCTTAAAAATCTAAGTCTTCTAACTGACAGTCTGATATCGCCTCACACGAAAATTCAGCATATGTCTGACCGGTCTCAACACCTCATTCTTTCTCATGCCTATGCAGTAGCTCATTAAAGTCACCCAAACAAACCCCTGGGAAGTTTAGATTATGTGGCTAGTCTCCGCAGTAGTTGCAATGATTTGAATTTGTAGAAGGATAACCATAGAAACGTGTAAAGCTCCAATGCTCAAGATCCCTAAGGCCAAATTTCAGCATCAACATGATGGAGTGATGAGGAATGAATGTCCAGCTGAATTTATGACTTCCACAAGAGGTAGAGCCCTCCAGACTTGCCAATAGGATCAACCACAAAGTAATTATCGAAACCCAATTAATTTTTCAAAAAGACAAAATAACTTTCATTGTACCTGGTCTCACTCAAGAAAACAATCTCTAGACCTTGGACGACGATCAAACGGTGTAGTGCATGAACTGCCCTAGGTGTTTCCAAGCCCTTGGCTATTCTAACTCAGGATGATCATTGCAATCGGGAAGACTGAGATGACTGAGCCTCCGCCGTTTGGTAATTACAAAGTAGCCATGCATGCAAGAAGGATTTCTTCAGTAAGGGTATAGCGTCCTTCTTTATAGACAACTGTGTTGTAGGTCGTTTTCTTACACCCACTATACAACTCGAAACCTCCCTGAGACTGTTGTCTCCTTCCCACCAACCTGTGTTGGTGGCTGGGTTCCTTGCGTTTATTCCGGCCCAATCCATTACATGCACTCCTCCGAATAAGTGTACATAGGTTGAAAGGGTCAGAGCCCAAGGATGGGGTTGCCTCTTGGGGATGGGTTTGTGTGTCACCTAAGATGATAGAACACTAGAGAAATCCTTTGTGACCTGTTGAGACCTTTGTTACATTTTTTTTTTTTCATTGTCCTTTTATATGGTTTTGTCATGAGAAAATCATATGTGATGATAGCCCTTTTCAATGTATTTACTAGGGGTGGCATTTTAGACCGAAAAACTGAAAAACCGCAAAAACCAACCGACATTTAACCGCAATGGAACCGCAATAGCGGAAAACCGAACCGCATTTGCGGTATGAAGAACCGAACCGCATTTGTGGTTGCGGTTGTGGTATTTGATTTTCACAACTTGCAGTTACCGCAAACCGCGACTATATTTTTAAAAAAATAAAAATTGCATTTTATTGTTTAATCTTAGCCGTTGTATAACAAGACCACTTATCTTGTAAGTAATTAGTTTATTTATGCTTATGTTATTTATGCTTCTTCTTATAATAAAATGTACTAAACTTATGTTGTTTTATTTGTAAATAGCATTGGTGCTTAAACAACACAACGGGGTCCTTCAAATCCACTCACCATCACCAACACTTGAGTTTGTAACATTGGTGCATTGGATTTTCCTTTTAGTTTGTAACTTTAATTAACTTTGAATTGGATTTTTCCTTTGGGTTGTAACTTTAATTCATTTTGCATTGCATTTTCCTTTTGGTTTGTAACTTTAAAGGATTTGGAATTGGAATGCTTGAGAAGTTGAGGTTGTGAATGCTTGAGAAGTTTAACTTTAATTGGAATGCTTGGAATTGTAACTTTAATTTTCTTTAGGTTGTGAATGCTTGATAAGTTAAGGAGGTTGTGAATTTATGTATGCTTGAGAAGTTGAGGTTGTGAATTTATATTTTTGGGTTAAAGTATGCTTGAACTCAAAAGACTTCAAAAGAAGCATCAAAACTAGGCCTAAAATGTGGAAGATTGGATTTTTATGACACAAAAAGAACTTGCGATTTTAAACTGCTAATTCACAGTAACTGACCGCTTTTTGCGGTTTCAAAAATCACCATACCGCAAATAGTCAATCGGTTTGCGGTTTGGGAAAAACTTTGCGGTTACCGAACCGCAACTACCCATAGTATTTACCTTAGTGGTTGAAGTCCTCCCCCTCTATCCTTATGGCACCCGTTCAAACCCCAATAATGGGTTTGCTCTATATGTCTTCAAATCGTATGCTCACCTTAAAGCTTTTCACAACATCGCCACCCTCATATATACCAGCAATAACCACCACCAACGAAACACCAGAAATTCCAACCTGACCAAAATTTCAATGCCGCAATCCTCAGCAAATGAGCTGGCCTTGCAGTTCAAAACCACCCTGGATGTTTCTAGCCTTGAGAAAGGCCCAAAATTAATTGGAGCTATGATTGCCGACAAAGTATCAAATAAAGGGGCAATCAAGACCATCCTCAAGATTGCATAGCAGGATTATGAAGAGGCAAAAATCTCATGGGTCGAAGATAACATATTTGATGTTACAACACAAGACGAGGAAATGGCTAAAAGGATCCAAGATAATGGACCTTGGTCGGCCATGAAATGCTGCTGTAATATCTAAAGATGGCCAGATGATCAAGTTGTGGGGGATTTACAAATGGAGAGGGTGCCATTCTGAATTCAGATTCGAGGAATCCCCCTTAATCAGTGTAGCCCCAAAAATATTGCAAAAATTGGAAGGAAATTTGGGGATGTCGTTGATTATGAAGACCCAAGTAAAGCTCGAGGCTTTTTCCGCCTTAAAGCTTTGGTGGACTCAAGCCATCCTTTACCAAAAGGGTATTTGTTGGTAACTAAAACCAAAACATAAAGGATACTCTGTATATTGAAAGCTGGAGATTCTCTTCTCTTAAAACAGAACAAGTTTACATCTTAAATAGAAGCAAAGAAAACAAATTCTTACTCCACTATAACCACTAACACAACTAGTGCAGATTTTGTGGAGATAACAATTCTAAACAACAGAAGCAAATTGTGATCGTGGTGAGCAGACTCAACCACATCCCCTACATGCTAGGACTCTAGCTTGACTTGGTCTCTATGTTACCAGGTCAGCATTAGTTAATTAAAAAACATAATTAAAAATAACTCTTAACACCCTCCCTTAAACCGATTTTTATTGAAAAACAGTTTAGGAATTTTCCACCATCACTTAATCTTCTTCATCTGCAGCTTTTCCTTGATCAACTCTTTGAACTGAACAAACACCAAGCATACTCCTTAGCTTCTCGAATGGAGGCTGCTTCAAAGGTTTAGTTAGAATATCTGCAACCTGTTCTCAAGTCTTGCAATATTGCAGCTCAATTTTTCCATCGCTACAAAGATCACGCAGAAAATGAAAACGAACATCAATATGTTTACTTCTCCCATGCATGATTTGATTCCTTAACAGCTTGATGGTTGACATGTTGTCACGATAGATGATCGTTGCTCCCTTTTGTTCATCACCAAAAACTTCAAACATTTTTCTAAGCCACATAGCTTGATAAGAACTCGAAGCTGCTGCCACAAACTCAACTTCAGTTGAGGAAAGTGCCACTATTTGCTGCTTCTTTGAGGACCATGATATTGCTTAAGAGTTGAGCTCTATATATGACCAGAAGTGCTCTTACGATCATCTATATCACTTGCATAATCACTGTCTGTGTAACCAACAAAACCTGCACCATTTGGCCTTTTATAATATACATTATAATCAACTGTACCCTTCACATATTTGAGAATTCTTCTTGTTGTTTGGTTTTTCCATATATCTGCTTACCAAACTTACTGCATACATGATGTCAGGTCTTGTGGAGGTTAAATACATGAGACTACCAATCATTTGTTTGTAGAAAGTATGTCAACCTCCTTCCCATCTTTGTCTTTGCACAACTTTAAGCCAAATTCAGTTGGTGTTGCAAATGACTTGCAATCTTCCATTTGAAACCTTTTAAGAATTTCCTATGCATACTTCCTCTAATAGATAAAATTTCCAACAGTAGTTTGAATGATTTCTAATCTAAGAAAATAATGCATTAATCCTAGATTAGTCATTTCAAACTCCTTCATCATATAGGCTTCTTAAATTTATCAAACATCTTGACATCATTACCAATGAATAACAAATCATCAATGTACAAACACACAATGAGCAATTTACCGCCTTTTTCAGTCTTGACATAAAGAGTGTGCTCGAAGGGACATTTGTAAAATCTAAGTTTGGTAAACTGAGCATCTATGCGATTGTACCAAGCTCAAGGTGCTTGTTTCAGTCCATAGAGTGCTTTTTTAAGCTGGTACACCTTGTCTTTCTCTCCTTTCTTCTCATAACCAAGTGGCTAGTCAATGTACATCGCCTCTTGCAAGTCGCCATGCAAGAAAGCTGATTTCACATCTAACTGAAAGATTGACCATGAGTTTTGAGTTGTAAGTGAAACCATCAACCGGATTGTGTCTTGTCTTGCAACTGGGGCAAACACTTCCTTGTAATCGATGCCATGATTTTGCTCGTAACCCTTTGCTACTAGATGAGCTTTGTGCTTATCAATTTCACCCATTTCATTCGGTTTTGTCTTGAAAACCCATTTAACACCAATGGTTTTCTTTCCTTTAGGTAAGTCTGTCAACTCCAATATTGTGATTCTTCTCAATGGACTTGATTTCATTGTCCATTGCTTCCCTCCATTTCTTTACTTTAACAGCCTCATCATATGTGATTTGGATCGCTGTCTACAAATAAATCAAAAAGAGCATTATCATCATAACTTGTAAAATTTACATCGTAATCTATTATCCATGCTAGCTTCTTCCTTGTGTTTTCATCCCTCAAGTTGTAACCTCTTTCTTCTTTTGATTGTTGATGAGGTTGAGCCACAGGTTCAGGTGATTCCTGGATTTGAGTTGCAGGTACTTCTTCTTCCTCACCATCCGAGACATCATCATATACTAATGGCTTCTGGACTGAGCTTTCAACATTCCAATTCCACATAGTTCTTCATCAAATATTACGTCCTTGCTTATCACTATCTTCTTTGTTACTAGATTGTACAGCCTGTAAGCTTTTGAGGCTTCACTTACACCAAGAAAAATACAATTTTCACTCTTATCATCGAGCTTCTTTCTTTTCTCATCAGGGATGTGTGCATATGCAATGCACCCAAACACTTTAAAATGATCAACCGAGGGCTTCATTCCACTCCAAGCTGCCCTTCTAACTAAAATCCCAGTTTTTCTAGCAGTTGGACTTATGCCAAAAATTCGGTAGAGTCTCCCTTGTAAAATGGACATTCCTAAAAGTTCCCACCTGTAAAAAAAGCATATAAGTTTATATATATACCATCCGCCAGCATGTATCCAATTATAACAAATAATCAAGCATCATCACATTCTGGCCTCAGGCCTCAATAATTTGAATAAAACACTCTGCTAACAACTTTCAAATCACAATCTTAGAACATCCTCGGAACAGTGTTAGTTTTCATAATAGCTGAACTGGACTACCTTTTATTTCCTGACCTCGTGGCTACAGCTTGTAACACTAGGCTGCCTACGTACCCTTATCGAGGGATCAAGCCACACGTAGTTTTCTCCACCTAGGCGTACCTCTAATCCTGATCTGAATCATCGCATGCACATCTCGGAGATACCACTTCTATCCGAGCCCAATCCTCGCTCACAGGTCTCGGAGATACCACTTCTATCTGAGCCGCATTCTTCGCTCGCAAGTCTCAGAGACAACACTTCAATCTGAGCCGCATTCCTCGCTCGCAGGTCTCAAAGATAACACTTCAATCTGAGCTGCATTCCTCGTAGGCCGAGCTGCAATACTCGCAAAACCGAAAGTCCCTAAAGGTTCTAATATGCCTAGGACACATGTCCCAAGAGTTTGGCCTCAATCGGAAGGTCGGATTATTCACAATCGCACGATCGGATAATTTCAGTAACCCTAGCCATAAGGTTGGTGTTTCTGGAGTATCTGAGACTCTGTTTTACAATCCGTCAACTATACGAGATCAACATATCTGGAAAAGACTACGATCCAACGGCTCAAACGTATCGAACTCGAAAATCGCACAATAGGCGAGATTTGTTCGGGGTTCAAACAGTATCCAAATTAAGATCCGCGAAATCCTACGCTCTTGTGAGGACCCAGGGATAATTCTGGGACTACATGTGGTCCCCACCCTACTGCCCACGCACCGCCACACGCGCTGGCAGAGCGTGGGCAGCTTGATCAATTCCGATGACAGGAAAACTTCCAAATTGTAAGCCTAGGTTCATAACATGATTTGGAGCCACTTTAGTTCTTGGACCTACCCCAAAAACTGGCCGAAAGTGGCCGGAATTACGATCCCCAACCTTCAGAAACCACACCTGGATCGATGAATTCTGTCGCCAAAGCTGCCAGAAACAACGTTTGGAAGTTTGAGGGAAAACCGGTCTTTCCCGGCTCGTGTCAGCTACCTGGCTACCTGGTGTGGCGGGGCTCCAACCCAAATGGGTTCGCCGACTGACGCTGGTCATTTTTCGACCGGTCTCACGACTTGGCGTGGCCGCAACTGCCCGGAAACCAGCCAAACGTGGCCGGCCTGTGTCTCGCGCGAGAGGAGTTGTCGAGAGAGAGGAGAGAGAATGTGCTGCACGGAGGAGAGAGGGGTTTTAAAAAAAAAATGATTTGGCAAATTACCATTTTGCCCCTCAACGTATTCTGACAGTAGTTTCTTCGTTATAACTCCGATTCGAGCTCACTACGTGTCTACAAACTCGTACCGACGTGCTCTACGCAGTGGTACAATTGAAATTCCCAAATTTCTTCCCGGTCAAAAAGTCAAGTTTAAACTTAATAAAATATTCTGGGGGGTATTCCAGTCCTTTCCTTGAATAAAATAATAATTAAGAATTAATTAAGGATCTGGTTGTTACAAACTACCCCCCTTATAAAAATTTCGTCCCCCAAATTTCAAAACTGCTACTCGAATCGATAAAGAACTAGGCCCCTATCTACTACTTTGTTTCTTAAATAACCTCCTCCACAACTTGATATGACAAGACCTTAACTTTCCTAGTTCTACGAGCCTCATCAAACCTCCCCAGGAAATAATTTTAGAAATATTCACTCGCCCACGACATACTCAACACCCTTAAACCAATTGTTGCATACTACTTTTATCGGTGTTGGATCATTCTAGGCTTTGCCAACCTCATTGCCTATATAATTAAACAAAAGTTCACAACTCACTCATTCTCCTGTAACTTATTCATCAATTCCCTCTGAGACTTTAGCATCCCATAATTTCCCTTATGAAATAATTTGACTTAGTCTCCTTGAAAACCTTTTTGGGACTGAGTGAAGCCAAATCCTCATATATGAATCCAGTTCTGTCTATATGTATATGAGGCTTCCCATCTCTATAGATGAGATTACTATGTTCATCTTGGCAGTACTCCTCGGCAATGTACTCAATTCTTCAAGTAATTAATCTACTACTAAGCCCTCTGCCTTTTGTTAAATGAATGAAAACCTAGCCACGTAGTTGGGCACAACGGGCACAATACATGGGTGCACAAAATGTATCAAGTTTCATGGATTTGTTTGTTAGAGAACTTATACTCTCTGCTTTTGTTCATATTAGCTAGGGACCCCAAGCGGATATAATAACACTTCACCCACTTATTAAAACATCATTTCGCTGAAAACCTTGAAATTGAAACTTAATCTACCACCTAGGCATACCTATGTATTCTTGCCAAAACCCTTAATTACTATCTATTCCTCGTGTCACTATGGTGACACACCCTTGCAGGACTCAGGTTAACCTGATCCGCCCTCCTTGCAAGACTCAAGGAGTACTAAGCCCACCGGAGTTGCATTTCTCGCTCCCATAGTGCGAATATTCCTAAGTCTGGTGGGGCAAAAGTCAAGCATGCTGACAAAACCGAAGGCAACCAATAAAATTCGAAGGCAACATAATTACCGAAAGCAACAAATTTATCTGAAGGCAACTTAATTACCGAAGGCAACATCTTTATATCCTGGTACCTAAGGTGGCTTAAGAAAATATAAAATTTTTGAAAAATCTGATGAATAACTGAATTTCTGTTAAATCTAAAACTCTGCTGCCATTTAGCTGATATTTAGCTAGTATTTCCTTTTTCCTATATCCTTAAAGGATATCCCACTTGGCAGCATATAACTTAAAATATTTTAAAGCACATATCAAATTATGAAAGCACTAATCTTTGAATAAAACTTATTCAAGATCAAATAATGGAATTGAATTGCATAAATCATTTATAAAACAAAAAGTCCACTCACTAACCTTGCCACCCTGAATAGTCAACTCTCCTTGTCGGCTTTACCGACTCTAACACTTCCCTTGTGATAACACCTCATCCTTGCCCCCAACCCATTTGCTAATCCTAATAGGTTAGACGGTTACACGACCTAGGACAACACTCCCTTCTACCATGGTATACTTTTTGACTATGCTTACTACAACACCCCAAACTAGGTGCAACCTCTAACACTACCAAAGCTCTTGAATCCAACATACCCACAACTCCAATTTTACTTTCCTCAATCCTTGACATAAAAATTTATGTCCCCAGTTATAGTCCCTCTCGAACCATTTATTTTCAACCTGTATAGTATGTTTTTCATATGCAATGCACCCAAACACTTTAAAATGATCAACCGAGGGCTTCATTCCACTCCAAGTTTCTTGAGTCATATTCTTAACAGAACATGTGGTGAGATGACCTTACCCAAATTCCACTTTGGAATCCGAGCCGAACCCTCTGCGTGTCCGACACCTGGCGAATGTCGGTCACAAATGACCAAACTGCCCTTCTAACTAAAATCCCAGTTTTTCTAGCAGCTAGACTTCTACTGAAAATTCGGCAGAGTCTCCCTTGTAAAATGGACTTTCCCAAAAGTTCCCACCTGTAAAACAAGCATGTAAGTTTATATATATACCATCCGCCAGCATTTATCCAATTATAACAAATAATCAAGCATCATCACATTCTGGCCTCAGGCCTCAATAATTTGAATAAAACACTCTACTAACAACATTCAAATCATAATCTTAGAACATTCTCGGAACAGTACCTTGTAACACTAAGCTGCCTACGTACCCTTATCGAGGGATCAAGCCACAAATAGTTCTCTTCACCTAGGCATACCTCTAATCCTAATCCGAATCATCGCTCGTAGGTCTCGGAGATACCACTTCTATCTGAGCCGCATTCCTTCCTCGCAGATCTCAGAGACAACACTTCAATCTGAGCTGCATTCCTCGCTCGTAGGCCTCAGAGACAACACTTCAATCTGAGCCGCATTCCTCGCTCGCAGTTCTCAAAGACAACACTTCAATCTGAGCCGCATTCCTCGCTTACAGGTCTCAGATATAACACTTCAATCTGAGCCGCATTCCTCGCTTACAGGTCTCAGATATAACACTTCAATCTGAGCCGCATTCCTCGCAGGCCAAGCTCAATACTCGCAAAACAAGAAGTCCCTAAAGGTTCTAATATGTCTAGGACACATGTCTCGAGAGTTTGGCCTCGATTGGACAGTCGGATTACCCATAATTGCACGATCGGACAATTTTAGTAACCCTAGCCCTAGGGTTGCGTTTCTGGAGTATCCGAGACTCTGTTTTACGATCCGTCGAATCCTATACGATCCTGGAATTACCTAGATCAACATATTAGGAAAAGACTTCGATCCAACGGCTCAAACGTATCGAACCTGAAAATCACACAATAGGCGAGATCTATTTGGGGTTTAAACAGTATCCAAATTAAGATCCGCGAAATCCTACGCGCTCGTGAGGACCCAGGGATAATTCTAGGACTAAATGTGATCCCCACCCTATTGCCCACGCGCTGCCACACGAGCTGGCAGCGTTTGGGTGGCTTGATCAATTTCGATGACCAGAAAACTTCCAAATTGTAAGCCCAGCTTCCTATCCTAGGTTCATAACATGATTTGGAGCCACTTTTGTTCTTGGACCTACCCCAAAAACTGGCAAGAAGTGGCCTGAATTGCAATTTCCAAATCGGCCAAACCCTAACTCGAAAATCAAACTCTCTAAGCTTTGAATTGAAGGAAACCTACCCAACCATCAGCTAGAGCTGGTAGAGTAGGGGAGAAACCATACCTGAATAGACGAATTGCGTCGCCGGAGCTGTTGGATACGGCATCTGGAAGTTTGAGGGAAAACCGGTCTTTCCCGGCTGATGGCGGCGACTTGGCGACCTGGCGTGGCGGGGCTCCAGCCCAGATGGGTTCGCCGACTGACGCTGGTCATTTTTCGACCGGTCTCACGACCTGGTGTGTCCGGAGCTGCTCGAAAACCGGCCAAACGTGGCCGGAATGTGTCGAGCGCGAGAGGAGCTGTTGAGAGAGAGGAGAGAGAATGTGTCGCATGGAGGAGAGAAGGGTTTTAAAAAAAAATCTAATATGGCAAATTACCATTTTTGCCCCTCAATGTATTCTGATTGTAGTTTCTTCGTTTTAACTCCGATTCAAGCCCACTACGTGTCTACAAACTCGTACCGACGTGCTCTACGCAACGATACAATCGAAATTTCCAAATTCCTTCCCGGTCAAAAACTCAACTTTAAACCTAAGAAAATATTCTGGGGGTATTCTAGTCCTTTCCTTGAATAAAATAATAATTAAGAATTAATTAAGGATCGGGTACATGTGGGACTTCTATTAAGAATATAAACTGACCATAGTACAGCTTTAGGCCAAAACTTATTTGGAACCTTCCCTTTAACTAGCAAACTTCGAACCATATTAAGAATGGTTTGATTCTTCCTCTCACTTACACCATTCTGCTGTGGCGTGTAAGCAGTGGTGAGATGTTTCTTGATGCTTTTTTCTCTGCATAACAAATAAAACTCTTTGGAGCAAAACTCCCCTCGTCGATCTGTTCTGAGTGTTTGAATCTTCTTGTTAGTTTCATTCTTAGCTAGGGTTTTGAAGCTTTTGAATGCATAAAATACTTTTCCTGCAAAAAAAATATACCCATGTCTTTCTACTAAAATCATCAATAAAAGAGATGAAATATTCTTGTTACCATTCGAGATTGGATTAATTGGTCCACATAGATCTGAGTGAACTAACTCCAAAACTGATTGAGCCCTCTCTGTAATGCCATCTCCATGAATCATCTTCAATTGTAAGCAAAGAAGCATGAACTGTCTTGATCTTCAAAGGGAACAACCTGTTTGAGGACATTTTTACCACAACAATAGAGCCTTTCTTTGGATCATACACTTCACATTCTCCTTTAAAAATTGTAATCCTATACCCTTTGTCTTGTAACTGACCAGCACTTAATAAACTTGTTTTGAAGTCAAGAATAAAAAAGGCATTTGCAATGGTTTCAACAAAGTCATTCTTAGTCCTGATTTGAATATCTCCCTTTCCCATCACATTCACAGTTGATTAATCTCAGAAGCTCACAACTGAACGAAAGCTTTCATCTAAATTAACAAAGCAAGCTTACGTCCACTCATTGATTGCTACAGCCAGTATCCACGTGCCATGTTCCTTGGTCATACTCCTCCAGTGCATGAAAGGCCATCAAAAGTGTCTTCCTTCTTTTTCTTAGCAAAGTTCGATTTTTCTCCTCCTCTTTTGGCAGCTTCGTATAACACTCACTCTTTTACTGACCAAAGTTTCCACATCTGTAACACTCAAACTTGGACTTGTCATAGTGGCATCCTCCATTTCCTTGAGAGTCATCATCTTTCTTGGAGACATGAGATGATTTGCTATCATCTCTACTCCCAAACCTTGCACCAACTTGATTGCCTTGACCACCTCTTCCTCGACCTCGTCCACCTCTTCCACGACCTCTTCCTCCTCTAGAGCTTGAGGACTCAGAAAAACTAGAAGCCTTTAGTGTTGTTTGCTCCTCACTAGTATTGGTACGACTAAGCCTTTGCTCATGCACTAGCAAAAAGCTTTGCAGTTCATCAATTCGCATCTCAGCAAAAATTTTTGACTCCTTAATTGAGCAGATAACATAGTCAAATTTAGGAGTCAATGATCTCAATATCTTCTCCACAACTTTTACTTCTTCCATGGTGCCACCATTTGATCTCATCATGTTTTCTATCTCCTCGTTAGAATTTGAAGCAGTGCACACTTCACTCTCTCTGAGCCTTCATATTTATTCTTCAAAGAGTCCCATATATGTTTGGAGGTCTGCTTCTCGAGTATGGTCTCCAAAATAGATCAATCGATTGCCTGAAATATATAATTTTTTACCTTTAAGTCTTTCAGCTTCCTTTCATCAAATCTTTTTTGTAGTTGTTTAGTCAAAGTGACTCCTTCTGTTGGTGAGTCAATCCCTGATTCCAGGAGGTGCCAATACTCCTTTGATCTTAGGAAGTTATCCATTAGCATACTCTAATGATCATAATGACCATCAAACTATGGAATTGCAGGTTGAGCAAAACTCTCAGTGACTTTTTCAGTTGCCATAGTTTCTAGCTACTGCAAGACTCTCTCCTTCACTCTTTACTCGAGTGTTTCTTTATCAGGCCCAAGAAGAGCTCTGATACCAGATGTTGGTAATTGAAACCAAAACGTAAAGGATGCTCTGTATATTAAAAGCTGAAGATTCTCTTCTCTTAAACAGAACAAGTTTACATCTTAAATAGAAGCAAAAAAATGAATTCTAACTCCAATGTAACCACTAACACAACTAGTGTAGATTTTGTAGAGATAACAATTCTAAACAACCGAAGAAATTGTGATTGTGGTGAGAAGACTCTACCATATCCTCTACATGCTAGGACTCTAGCTTGACTTGGCCTCTATGTTACCAAGTCAGGATTAGTTAATTAAAATATATAATTAAAAATAACTAAATATCTCTTAACAGTTTTGGCTTACCAGACAAGAAGGTGCTGAGACTTTGGTGGAATTTCAATACGAACGCGTCTCGGATTTCTGCTTCCAATGTGGTTGTCTTGGGCATACTCTGAAAAATTACAAATATGTACCCCAACAGAAGGATCTGCAGGATATGGGAAGTGAAGTGGACTCGTGCTGTAATCATAAGGGAGTTTGAGGAGCCAAGACTGGAAAACACCATTCAAAGAAAAAGGAGAAATGCGGGATCGGTGAATCCTAGGAGAAAGAATAGAGAAGCGGAGGCTTCCATGATGGCGCTCCTGACAAAACGCAACCCATATCAGTCCCCATGGCGCAGTCGATCACTGGTGATACTTTGAGAACTACCACTTACTATTAGGAGCCCTTTCCAATGTTAAATCTTCTCAGATCTCTCACTAGTTAGATAAAAGAAACCAATAGCTCCCTGTTCTCCTATAAACCGAGCAAAGTCAATAACCCCTCTAGATTGGATGGGAAACATGAGAGCTCTTATATCAAGGGGAAAAACGTTTACAACCAAGTAGGAAGATCAGGGCCCACCATTGAATGAGAAAGGATGACATTGGGGTGATATGATCAAATTGACCCAATCCTCCCATGCCTTTTTTGACCCTAGTCAACTTTCACCCACTTTAATGAACCAAGCCCACTTAGAGTCTATCTTTGGAGGCATGGGCCTTAAGCGTGCCGCTATTAACAATTATGATGACATGGGCCAATCCCCAGGAAAGAAAAGCAGAGGTAAAGAAAAAGCCAGCGAGTCAAGTGGAGAGGTAGTGGTGCCCCAAGCCACTCAAAGATGTATTATCAAGCTCAGCATTAATATAAGAAAGGGGAAGGCAAAACGGTGTAACCTATTTTTTTAAGGCAAAGCTGAATTCTGGAACTCATGAGACCTTCCACATGTTATGGGTATATGGAACCCCCTACCATGATCACAAAGCTCCGGTAAGTCAAATAAGCGGCATGTTAGAAAGTAGAGAGATGGCTACACTCAACTCCATCATAAAATAACATCGCATCATGGCGAAACCGCTGGTTCGAGGGCTTGTCAGTCAGATCGGTATTTTTCATCAGCTCATCGAGCAGAGCAGAAGAGGAGGCAATAGCACATAGGTTCCCCTTTTAAAGATGATACACTGTAGCTTCTTCTTGCTTATCCAAGGAAAGGCTCGATAACGTGACAAGGTCACCAACCTGATATATGTGGTCAACCAGCTTGACACAAATAGATGGACTTGACAAATTGTTCATTTTGAGCTCCCGAGCCAGTAGCTCGTGCAACTGAAGGACTCTTTGCTCAAGCAGACGACTCTTTAGCTCTCTTGGTCGCAGTTTACAATATTGAGTCAGCTCCGCCCGTGATTGTTCATGGCTTCGCAGACAAGTTGTGATTGATGGACAAAGGTACAGTCCTCTCAGTTTGATCCCCGGATCAGTGCAAACGACCCAGACCCTGCTTCTCAGCAGCCTCCTTATAAGGTAGATCATGACTTTTGAGCAGTTTGGGCAGAGACTTGAGCAGAATATCCCGGACCTCTTGCATGCCATTGACCTTCTTGTTGTTCGCGCTGACGAGGCACTTGATCCTGCAGATGAAGAACGAGAAACTCCCATAGGGACCTTCTTAGCAGATGAGACCCCCTTTGATGAATACTTGCTCGTGGCAGAATGAAGGAGCTCAGTCAAGGACTCCTCCCGTTCAGCTGGCAGATCATCTAGGTATAAGCCATGTAGTTTCCATTTTTCAACATCTTCGGCAAGGGCAGACTACTTGCCTCTTTCCGATGTTCACTCAGCAACCAGCGCCATCCACAAAACCTGGCAGAGATGTTCAAAGCTTGATGAACCTTGGTCATGTCTGGGCCGAGATCGAGTTTCTTGTGGATGTCATTTTTTGCAAGCAGGAGACGAAAGTGAGTCAGATACACAACCAAGAATTCCAGAAAGACTTAGCAAATCAATGGGGGTATGACTTACCGTCATAATATGTGAGAGGAACAAGCGGACCATCACTGACCTCCCAATCCCATCTGTTGCCGACTTCCAGCACGTCTGTATGCCACACACGATCACCTTGACTCAGACAGTTCCTAGTTAGTGGCACAAAAAAAAATTGAAGCAAATTGGACTAGCCCCAGCAAGTAAGTTGGCCCAAACTGCCACCAGCTCCAGTAACAGGCCCGCGCTCCTCCATCCCAGTTACAGCTGGATAGCCCAAGTCAAAGACCAATTGGCAAGCAAAAGACCACCTCCACTCAAGAGCCCAAGTCACATAAGGAAGCCCAGTTACAGCTGGACAACCCAAAAATTAATTCACACCTCCTCCATGCCACCATGCACCATGCAGAAGCTGGGGGGCATTTGTGGAAGCAAAAAATCTACGGATCCTAGGTCAAATAATTAAGCCAATCAATTTGGGAATTATTTTATTCTTACCCTAATTGGGGATTTGATTTTAATCAAATCCCTAATTAAATCAATCTCTCCAAATTGGGGAATAATAATTCATCTCCATTTGCGGAATTATTCTTTCGAAACCCTAGCCTTCGAGGCTCCTATAAATACTTGGCTACACCAAGGCTTGAGGTAATTCTAAACTTCTGTCTGTACTCTGTAACTTTGCAGAAATCCTCTCTCATAAACCCTAGCTGCCATACTCTTTCTCTCTCTCACACAAGGCTCTGGCCACCACACACGACTCCGGCCACCCGGTTCTCACCCTAGAGAAATTTACATCCCTTTGTTAGCTATTGTTTTCCTAAAAACACTCGACCTAACTTAGGCATCGGAGGGCCTTTGGCCAACACCCCCAGCGTGTGGTCTTTTCACTCCATAATTTTTTGTAGGGAGAAAGAGAAGCAAAGAAGAAGAAGGAATCTTCAGATGAATATTCTTTAAGGATGAAAATCACTTCCACATTAATGTTGTTGGAGCATCTTGTAAGCATCGTGATGCACTTAGAGCACAATACCAAGAAGAGCCTGTAAAAGCTTCTGATGAAGGTTGTCTTATAACGGAGCGAGGCTTGAATCAAGATACTACTCTTAAATGTGCAGGTGATACACGATGAAACTCACATTATGACCTTGATTAGTATCATTTGTATGTTTCCATATATGGTGAGTGTGCTTTAAATGATTGTTGATGATAACCCCAATGATAGTTATGGTGAAGCCTTTAAGTTATGGAGAGAAACACAATCTTTTGAGTTTGTGTTTCAGATGTTTTTTATGAAAGCTATATTGGGAATAACAAATACTTTGTCTCAGACATTGCAAAAGAAAGATCAAGACATTGTGAATGCAATGGGTTTAGTTCAAACATGCAAGTAAAACCTACAATTGATGAGGAATAATATGTTTGATGAATTGGTTGATCAAGCATCTTCGTTTTGTAATAAACATCTTATTACGGTTCCTAACATGGATGAGGAATATGTAATTCCTAGGAATTCACGACGTAATGCTCCAATCAAGACAAACAACCATCATTATCGTGTGGAGCTCTTTCTTCATGTCATTGATAGGCAACTTGAGGAATTAAAACAATTCATTTGTAGCTTTTGACAAACGAAAGCTAGTTCGTCTTGCTCAATTTTATCCTCAAGATTTTTCAGATGGAGCTTTATTGATGCTTAAAGATCAACTTGGGATTTATGTTCATCATATGCGTTCAAGTAGTGATTTTTTTGAATTGCAAGGGATTGGCATGCTTGCGGAAAAAATGGTGGAGAAAGGGATGCATAAAATATTTCCTTATGTGTATTTCCTGATTATATCGGCTTTGGTTTTACTAGTTGCAACTGCTTCATTGGAGAGGGCATTTTCTGTCATGAATATTACTTCACAACAAAATGGGAGATCAATGATTGAATGATAGTTTGGTTATTTACATTGAAAGAGATGTTTTTGCTTGTATTGATAATGAAGCTATAATGCAACGTTTTCAAAATATGAAAACTCGTTGTAGACAATTGTAGCTTGTATTGTTAGTTTTGTCAAGAATTATGAATGAAAATATTATCTTTATGTTTTTTAGTGTTATTTTCTTCTTAACAAAATTTCGAGACTTTTACACTATGACCCCATGGCGATACAATCTTGCGTCCACCACTGCTCTAACCCAACGAATCTATGCCACTTTGAATGTGACATTGTTGGAATCTGAGATGTTTTTTGCTACCCTAATGTCCAATTCTCCTCTCTAAGGGGAGACAATGAGTGAATAGTAGAATTGGAGCACCGTGAAAAAGGAAGAAATTTGGATTTGTATGGAACCGATCGGTCACTTTGGCCCTAGCGCCGATCACCTAATAGTCGAGAGCTCGAGGTTGCTCTCGGTATTGATTCGACTGGTCGCTTGGTATTTCCGAAGAAAAGTTGGCTCTCGGCATTAATCTGACTAGTCGCATAGAACCGAGCAACCGGTCTCCGGAAATATACGAAGAAACACATGATCAAGCTAAAGAACCCCATTCTCATACCACAATACCACCTGACCAATCTCCTAAGAATATACCACAATACCACCTGACCAATCTCCTAAGAATATCCATATTGGATATCAATTACCTTTCAGGCATAATCGTGAAAAACCACCAAACCTATATTCCCCTAATATTGGCAAGACATTGAATACCCAATTGCAAACCACGTATCCACTCAGAGATTGTCTGAACTACTCAAGACTTTTGTGCATTAGTTATCTGCTATCCACATTCCGACCAAGGTAACTTAAACATTGAAAGATCCTAAGTGGGTTCAACCTATAAAGGAAAAGATGAAGACTCTAGAGAAAAATCATACGTGGTCACTAGAGACATTACCACAAGAGAAAAGAAGAGTTGGATGAAAATGGGTGTTCATCGTGAAACACAATGTCGATGAATCAATCGAATGATACAAGGCAAGACTTGTGTGGTTGATGTCGGTGAACTAGACCCGACCAGTCCGAACTAATAGGTTCAATAACATATCCCATAGCTGAACCAAACAAGTCAGAATCGATTTCGTTCATGGTTCTTAGCTAATTAAATCTGATCTCAACAGAACTAGACCAGTTGTCCTAATATTTTATAATTTTTAAATTTTTTACAAGTCTCTCTTTTAAAATCTATCCGGTCTGGGCAGCACAAAGTGACATAGATTTCTAGGGTTTTAGCCCCTCCATTTCCATAACCAAAAACAAATCTATCCGGTCGAAAGCCTCTATTATGGAAAATTATAATAATAATAATAATAAATAACAAAGAAAAAACTAGACGATAAATATGTCAAAACAATGGCTACCTGGTCAATGGTCATTAAGATTGTTGAAGTCACTTCATAATAATGGACACGTAAAACTTTTGTTGTCCCCCTCTTGGAAAACAAGGTTTTGAGAAGAGCATAAGAAAAATTAAAACCCAAAATGCCTTCAAGATACTGGCATATAGGTGGACGCCATTCTCATCGTTACCGCAAGAAGTTAGTAGAAACTTTGTCAATTTCAACAAAATTAAAACTTCTATAATTTATGTAATATGAGCAAGAAGATGTGTGCTATGAGTATACCATAAGGCACTTGCTTCTCAAAAGGAAAGCATGGTGGTCATCTACTCCATTCACGGAACAAAAGTTTCTATAACTGACAAAATATGTGCAAGATAAGATGTTGCATGCATGCATGCTTGTACACCCACCAACTCACAGGGACATGAGACCCAGAAGATCATCAACTCCTATGTCCCTCCTCCGATCCTTGGCCGTCCTTCTTCCAAAAGCTTCCTTTGCAAATTTCTTCTTTTTCTCCTGCAACTCCAATATCCTCTCTTCGATGCTGTTTCGAGCAATCAACCTGATAATTTTCACATCCTCCTTCTGCCCAATACGGTGAACACGATCCATTGCCTGTTCCTCAACTCCTGGGTTCCACCATGGCTCCAACAAATAGACTCTGCTTGCAGCTGTGAGGTTTATACCTGTTCCTGAAGCCTTAAGACTTGCAAGCAAAATCGTGGGCACATCTTGTCCCGTGACCCCAAACTCTTTGATTACTTGAGCCCTTTTATTTGCATTCATAGACCCATCTAAGCGCAAAGTCTTGAAACCAGCTGCTTTCAGTGGCTCTTCAAGATATATCAGCATCTTTCGAAATTGGGAAAACACTACTGATTTCGTAAGTGGGTTTTGACCCCTTGATGCAATAAGAAGTTTCAACAGAGCAGATACTTTTGAAGACATGGTTGTTTTAGAGGATACCATGTTGTCACTGTCAGAAGGTGCTTGAGGAGCTGAGAACAGATTAGACTGTGATAAAGGACGCCGACAAAGGGGGCAGCAGGGTTTTGAGCGCTGAAGTGTTTTCAGAATACAAGCTTGGCAAAAAATGTGAGCACAACAAGTGATAACAATATCAGTTGGTGGGGAAATGCAAATTGGACAGTCAAAATCTTCACCATCTTGCAGCACCTCCAGCATCTTTTTCAGCAGCTCTGGGTTCTTGGATACATCTGCTTAGAATTGACTTTATAAGTACCAAATAAACATACCATAGAAAGGAGGCTTTGCAATTAAGTATAAAAACGATGGAATAACAAATCAATATCTGAGCACTATCAGTCACATTGACATTGACTGATTTGTTAAATTGCATTTATAAAGATTGAGAAGCAGCAGCACACAGAATGTAATAATGAATATAATATCATTTGTTGACAGCAGTTCCCCAGGAGTAGGGCAGAACCGTTGATGAAGTAATTGAGATGGAAGTGAATCTCGGTAAGAACTACTTTGATACAATGACTAATGTGATCTAAACAGCTATTCCATGCTACAAAATCATTATCAAGGAAAATTGGAGAGCACTGCAGATAGGAGAATTTATTTAAAATGCAAATGTAGAACATTGTAGAACATTTTTTATGAAGAACACACACATTGTAGAACATTTTTTATATTTGATCAAATATCAGTACTCCTTTATATGTGGAAAAATGATTGTATGGTACTGAATTATGGCCACGTGGCATAAATTATCCACGTGTTATAATATGGATGGACGTCAAGGTTGATATTTCCCAGTTGTAGGGTAAAGTATCAATAAATATCCATCTATACTATAACACGTGGATGATACTATAACACGTGGACGAGTTATACCACGTGGCGGTAATCCAGTACCACACTAACTCTGATTTCTGGACCCCAAATAGGGAATCCATGAGGACATGCTTGGTTAATCGTGTCGGTGATATTTTGTATGTGGTTCTAGTATTTTAAATTATAAGTTTACTCATGATGTCCAAGTTTACTCTAAAAACATTTTAAAATCTAGCTACCAAAATTTGCCACTTCCCCAAAAATAAAAATAAAAAATAAAAAATACTGACACATGTAAGTGTTTCTCCTGTAATAAACTACAAAACTGACATTCCAAGGTTTCTTCTATAAAAATGAAAAGATTACTTGTCATAAAAATTTAAACAGTTGCATTATGGGGTTTTACCATGTACATGAAAGTCCTAATACGACCAAACTGCACAAACATGCCAACAAAAACTACCAAAAGCTGACGCCCATGCTTTGTCCTAAGCTTACAACTGTACAAGCATAACTCTATGTTTGTTTAAAGGCAGCATGCTTCTCTAATATGAAACGTAATTCTTCAAAAAGATCAGCCAGGGCATAATCCCTAAGGTTTCGTTTCTTTTTTGGGGGTTTCAATAAAGTGGTGTCTGGTGCTGATAAGAAAGGAGGTAGGCCTGTCCTTGGTTGTTTTTTTCACTAATCTTATTTCATGTGGTCAGAACATAACCCCTAAGTTGGAAAAACAGGAGACACTGAAAAGTACCCCCTAATGAAAATTCTAAATGCTTCCTCCAACTAAATTGTTGTTCCCTGTTATAAAAGCAAACATTTAAGAGGGACATCATTTGTTATCTTGTGATTCCATAATTACCTTTTTTTTTCCTTCAGAATTCTGTAATCTTTTCTTTAACTCAAATGAAGTAGAAAGCATACTAAGAATGTAATAACAAACCTCCAAAATGGAATACACCGCTACCAATTTCGGCCTAGCGAAAATATGAGTACTGAACAACATGTAAATCCAATAATGTAATTGAACAGAACAATATGTGAATCCAAGAATCCAAGCATAATTGTACGACTTCTCCTATAATTATGTTTACTCTTGAAATAAATAAATAAAGTATACAATAGAGAGTTAGATAAAATAGTTGAAGAATTTCAAGGAACCCAGATAAGCATGCATGTAAAGTGAAGTTGCATTTAAGAAAAAAACGATGCACCAATATAACATCCTTGTGAATACCTTCAATAGTGTTCGAAGGGAGAAGTGATTTGAGATCAGAAGGGCACAACGCCAAATCAGTACAGATCTGGCGAAGTCGTAAGATTATGCTAAGTACAGTAGAATAGTTGCGCATTATACTACCAGCATCGAAGTAATTCCGCACAACACTCTTTGCTTCTCCTTCCATCTGATCATACAGTTTACGTTCTTCACCAGACAGTTCCACATAACAAGTCTCTATAGTTTTAGGTGGCAATCCAATCAGTCCCTTGTCTTTTGTTCTTCGCAAAGAGATGGTTGCCATTAGAACCTGAAACATCAGCAAACACATTGGGCACAACTTGAATTTTTGGAAATAAAATAAAATAAAAACAGATGAACATTATTCGGCCAACTTCAGTTTTAGGATAACTATTTGACAATTATTGTTTTACCCCCAAACTCTGAATTAAATCTCATCTAACCCCCTCAACTTTGTCTCCATGTTGCACTTCACCTATTTCCGCTGATGTGCACGAATGGGGTGCACTTCTTTGCTTACATGTAATCCACGTGTGCTAAAAAAAGTACTAATATATTGCTTTTAAAATTTTGGAAATGGTGAAAACTTAAAAAACTTACAGAAATATAAAACCCACAGCCCACCCAACCTGCATGTCGCCCACTCCGACCCACCAACACCTCACGCATCCCTCATCGCTCATCCCCAACCTCTCTCTAAACTCTGAACCAAACCAATGGATCTCTCCAAACCCACAAACAGCAACCACCGAACACCACTCTCCTTCATCTTCCTTGTCTCCCTCTTCTCCATCCAAAATCAGATATCATCAGTTAGAGAAGCCCATTGAAAATAAGGAGTGTCCTAGTAATTCCACTTCATGTACTATATTTTGCAAAGTTCTGCATATAGGCAATTTCTTATGCATAATGTGGGAAGGCTTAGCACTTATGTAGCATCTAAGAGACCATTAGGTCCAATTTTTTAGGAAAATGCTAGGGAGACCAGGAAGATGTAGGAGCTTGGGTACCAACTCTCTAATAGTTTGTGGGTTTGGAGAGATCCATTGGTATGGTTCAGAGTTTA